>NC_061081.1:7135152-7140340 GCF_021917145.1 Hypomesus transpacificus | reverse complement strand
CCAAAACCTGGAATCAGTCTTATTGTGTAAGTTGGGTATTGGTGTGGTTGTTGCCTGATTGGATACTGAGTGGGTCCCTGATGGCCAATATGGTTAGTCTCTCGCCCTCCCAAACTCCAAGTGTTCTGAGAAGATTGTCGGGTCATCTTGGTTCCAATTTTAACAGTTCTATTTTGTAAAAAAGTTGGTTCTATTTAAAAGAAAACTACTAATTACATAGTCAGAGCCCAGAGTAATGTTATTTTTGACGCACAATTTTGTGTTCACTAGTCATGGTGAACATGGTAATTATTGACGTTGTGATCCAAGCAGTCATTCAGTTCTATGCAGATCAATATTATATGCTGCATGTGGTGGACAGATCTGCTGTTTTTGCAGGCAATGAGTCTGTGAGCCTGTTTCCCAGAATGCATTTCTCACACAGGCTGAAGAAAGAGAGAGCTTGTTGCCCTGTGAGCCCACTTTTCCAAGCAAGCAATGGTGTGGTTTGAATAGACTCTCTCTCCCTCTCTCTTCTACTTCCAGTCCTCTCTTCTTCTCTCAGAACAAGGGAGCAACACTATTCACCATCCCTTTCCCTATACTACAATTTTTTATCTTTTCTATCTTTCACTGTGCCCCTCGATCTTCACCCATCCTGACTCTCTCTCTCTCTTTTCCTTTCTTTTTTGAGCGAGTTTTCTGCGTTATCTAACCAAACCAACGGATTCTTCTCAGTGCTGCAGAGAGAAAATAATTTTCTTTTTTTCCTTTTTCTTTTTTTTTGTCTGGGTCCCCACTGCCTTGCTCTGCTGCTCACCACCCCTCCTCCCCTTCCCCCGCTTCCCCTTTCCTCCTTTTTCCCTCCCTCCCTTTCAGCTTTTGCTGGCTCCGCTTTCATTTTAACCTCCCCCTCCCCTTCCCTCTGGGGAATAAAGGTCATTGCGCAAATGATTACTCAGACCCCAGTTGCCATGGAAACACAGTCATGTGACAGTTGACAGGCATGCATCGAGCACAACAAAGAGGCGATTAGTAAGCCAGCGATGGAAAGCTAGCACTGCCTTTGTGTAGCTGAGTTTTTCTCAACCCCTCCCCCATCTCTCTCTCTCTCCCTCTCTCTTTCTCTCTTTCTCTCTTTCTCTCTTTCTCTCTTTCTTTTATTTTTTTTTTCTCTCTCTCTCTCTCTCTCTCTCTCTCTCTCTCTCTCTCTCTCTCTCTCTCTCTCTCTCTTTCTCTCTTTCTCTCTCTCTTTCTCTCTCTCTCTCTCTCTCTTTCTCTCTCTCTCTCTCTTTCTCTCTCTCTCTCTCTCTCTCTCTCTCTTCTCTCTCTCTCTCTCTCTCTCTCTTTCTCACAAAACACACTAACACGCACATACACACACTCTTACACCCCTGCCCTGTCTCTCCAGCAAGGCTAGCAAACGGTCTGTTCCCCAACAGTCCAGTTTTGTCTCGATCGGCACTTACTTAACCATTTGAATGAAACCTGACTTTCTTTAGCCAATCTGTACACACTTAAAAACACGAGTTTCAGATTGGCCCCACTCAAGAGAAAGGCAGGTTTGTGTTTCTGATGTATGGAGCATTTTGAAATTGAGGTTCAGTCAAAATTTAGTATTTTGTTTGATTTTCAGTGAATAAAGCCAATGATAACCCAATAAACCTAAATGTTCTCCAGTAGTCTGTCTTTGTTTTTCCTACTATCCTTGCGATCCCTTTTTAATTAATATTGTTTCCAAGGACATTTTTGCATAACTGCAATGGTTGGTAGGGCTAACTTTGTAAAAGTGATTATAGTAGGTTATAGGATTATATTTAGTCCATCACTTCTGAAATTTCTTTGAAGTTACTTTGGCAAAATATCTTTGCAATAGGTGAATAAAAAAAACATTAGAGAATACATTTTTTACTTGAGAGCTTCAATCAAGACAATGATGTAAATTAAAATTCTTCACACAAGCTTTGTAATACTATGGCCATCTTGGTGCTTCAGTGACTACAACACATATATTTGTTACTTTAGAGAACACGTGTTGACTTCAAGTACCACTCAACAGAGGAAGTACCAGCATGTATTCCCTACACATGTCTGCGTGTGCCTGCGTGCACACTCATGTACCAGTGTACCAGTATGTCTGTGTGAGAACCTATGGGTGTATCAGGTTGCCTTTGAAGCCACAACAGACGTAAAACATCCACCCATTGAGTCTGGGTGCTCACTGTTATGTCTATGCAGCTGTTTCTCACCTTGAAATCCAGACATGGAACTGTAAGGTTATTCCAAGAAGGAGGAATGGTGAAGGGAGTGGTGGAGTAAGGTATTAATTAAATCACATTTTAAAGCTTTAGAGAAATGAAGAGATTGTACATTTTGTGGGAAAGGAAGGTGCTTTGAAGGATTTTAAATTTTTGGAACAATTGAATCAGTAAAACTATCTTAGCCATGCTTTGCAAAAAGTACTAACTTTGAATTGTATGACCCATTTTTTAGATACCTTCTGTTCCTTGTAAAAGTAGTCTACTTGTTAGATACCAGCCTGAAAACATCTAAGTGGTTTAAACACAAAACAACTAAAATTAACATAACAATAAATTACTTCAGCAATTTAATAGGCACAACATTGTAAGGGTAGCTCCTCAGTAATCTCTCTCTCTCTCTCTCTCTCTCACTCTCTCTCTCTCTTCTACCACACCCTACTCCCTGTTGTCTAGGGGTTGGAGGTCTACAAGGTCAGTTACTCTCTGTATGTCTGTGCCTCTATGATTTCTGCTGCCCCTTGTGCATTTGAGCTACCTAAACCTTGTTGAGATTGTAGAGTTGAGGGGATCCCCAGTGGACTGACTGATTGACTGGAGCCTTGAGTGACCAGTCTGAAATGAAATGGTCCCTTCAGGGAGGCCTCAGGGAGGCCTACAGCTGCTGCTCCTTATGGAGAAGGCTGTTTAGAGAGAGAAAGAGAGAGAGAGAGAGAGACGAGAGAGAGAGAGAGAGAGAGAGAGAGAGAGAGAGGGAGGGGAGAGAGAGAGAGAGAGAGAGAGAGAGAGAGAGAGAGAGAGAGAGAGAGGGAGGGAGGGGAGGGAGAGTGGCCCAGGCAGACCAAAGATAGGATGGACACACAGAGCACCTAGACAAAGAGCAATGACAGAGGCACGATTACATTTGGGATACCAGATTTGCTATAAGGTATGTAATACGGTTGTTAGATTGTGTAGGAAATCCCCCACATTCAAATCATTAGCCTTTCCCTGATACAGGTTTGGTGGGTGGCGGTCGACAATGTTGGCCACAACATGCTCCATATGACCCTTCTATGACCCCTGCCTTCCATAAATGATGAGTGATGATGACTGACGAAGGTTGTCTGACCTAGGCATGCAATAACAACAAAACATGAATACAAACATTTGAAATCAAATGACAATACATGTTATGTAGTACTGAATTACTTACATTGTATGTATTTATTACATATTTGGTCATTGGAGAAGATGAAAGACGAGACAAATCACATTCTCATGATTTTACTCAATTACAGTACCTCATCTGAGTCAATAAGTACACAATACAAATGCCCTACACACACAACAATTACAAATGCCACTTGTCACCCTAACCTTGTTTTTGTCACTGTAAGTAAAGTGTATCTAGGGCAATTAAAGACTCGGGAGTGTGGTACTGACAGAAGAGCATTAACCTACACACTGATTCTAAAGTTACCTACAACATATTTGTAAAAAGACATACACAAATACACACAAGTTAGCTAATCAAGGCAAGATTTATGGCTGGAAAACAGCACTAGGAAATGAAAATGCTCAAAATGTCCTGCCCGGATACCAACAATCTTAAACATAGTAGTGTAACCCTGTAAAATAAAACTATACAAAGTGCAAAGCCTACTGAGGTGATATTCTGCTTTCTCAAAGTAATCAGATTGATTTATGTCATAAACATTCAATATTACATTTAGGCTATACTTGATTCCTATTGTATCTTAAAGAAAAATATTTGTAATCTCAGTTGAGATTGAGAGATATGTTATATATTTATCTGTTGATGGACAGCAAAAATCAAATATCAAGGGCCCAACTGAAGTCTTTCAGGTTTATGGCTGGGAGGTTGTTACCTTTGCGACATATTTGTACAAAAGTCCATCAGGGCAATCAATCAACAGCCAAAATGAGAAAATTCTAACATTGAGGAAGTGAGGGAAAGTGGGGAGTGTTGAGGAGGAGGAGAGGGAAAGGTCGTGAAGCAAGGACAAAAGGCAGCCCAAAAGAGAAGCCTTTGAGATGGTGGTCCATAAGGTGAGGAGTGGCAAATGGGGCTGACTTGGACACCGAAAATGTTCCATTATGTTCCAATTACCCCTTGAAGATGACTGTGTTCCACAGAGCTGGATCCAAGCCCTGAAATCAGCTCTGTGGAACTATCGGGGGAAACGAAAAGGAGGTAAAAGGAGGTAGAGGCTGGTTCCATGAACTAAGTTTTCAATGTAAAGCTATGCAGATTCAACTAAAAAAACAGGGAGTACACCTTTGATTGCACCCATGAAAGTGTCAAATGTGACACTTAATGTTGATATACACCTCCAAATGCAAGGATTAGTTTGTTAAACTAGCATTACCACAATTTAAATATATTTGGAGTTGCTAACTAGGGACTGTAAACTGGTATGTTGCTCTTATAATACCCCTCAGCTTTTGGCAAATGAGAGATGTAGGGGGGAAAAGAAATGACTCAGATCATGGCTGCTGGATGTTGGCCGTCACTTCTCTTGTGTTTGCGTCACATGACTGGCTCTCTCATTATGCCCCAAAATAGATGTATTTTTTTGTGCATGCATGCCTATTTATAGCCCTTAGTGCAACATTGATGTCTGATCTTTGTTTCTCCACTTGACTTCCCAAGCCAGTTTGCCTCCTGTTCCTCTTTTTTCCCCCAATTTGTCTGTCTTTTAAACTCAGTTTTTCCCCAAAACTGGACACATCAGATTTGGTTTTGGGAGTGCATGGCTCAGAAGAATGTATTTTTGTGGTTCTGTGTGTGTTTTGGGGTTGTGTATTGTTCATAAATGGAATCTATCTCACATAGGTTCTTTGAGGAAATAAAAGGGTAAGAAAAGTGTAAAAGAAAAATATGTTGATCACGAACAACTTTTAATTTTCAGATGAGTTGGTGTGGGGAGAGATTAAGAGAGGAGAGG
>NC_061081.1:6977652-7132652 GCF_021917145.1 Hypomesus transpacificus | reverse complement strand
TGCACACCGACCAAAGACAAAAAAGCAGAAAAAGATATGAGGAGAAGCAGACATGAGTAGCAAGAAAGAGAAAGAGGAAAGAAAAACTTAAAACATGAAACACAGGAGCAAGAGAAAAACAGATGTAGAGAAGAAACAAGAGAGTGAAGTAGAAGCACTTCCTATTCTCAAGAAAGTAACAAACAAAAATTGTAAAAACTGTATTGGGTATGAGAAAAATTAAAAAATGTTTTGACTTGTAAAGTACTGCAAAAAGACCCTTCAACAACATGGAACAACGCAAACAAGAGGAATTGAAAATATTTAGAAATTGCTACCATGTTGCGTGTGTTATTTTCAAACTGTCATGCGGTCAGTCTCAATATAAATGTGTTTTATTCTTTGTTATACCTAACAACTTTGACCCTGACTATTTATGCCATTGATTGCTTTATACTAGAAGTCAGAACTTCCCTGGAACTCCAATAATCAACCAATAACATCTGTGCAATAAAAAGGGGTTAATTGTCTTTCTGACTCCTTCCCCCAATCCCTGGGTGCCGCACCTGGTTGAACCAGCTGTCTCTCTCACCTGGTTGAACCAGCTGTCTCTCTCACCTGGTTGAACCCACATGTCTATCTCACCTGGTCTCAGTGGACCCTCCAACGTGGTTTCTGATGGTTTGTGGTTTCTGACGTGCACAGACACACACACACGCACACACATACATACGTTGTTATGGGCTATTCTTGTGAGAACTCACTATTCAGTCCTATTCCAAATCCTGTTTTCCCAAACCCCTTACCTTAACCCTTAAATGGCCCTGTTGATTTTTGTCTTGTTATTTTGCCTGATTGGGTCTATGAAGTGATTTTAACCAGGTCTATACATGAAAATGAAGTCTGTATTGGGCATGGCCAGTCTGGTCACCTCCAACTGCGGACAATGGTGAATGGGAAATTAAATATCAGTTAAACATGAATTTAAAATACTACTGTTCTGTGACTTACATTAAATTAGTGACATTGACACTGAACATGACATTCAATTCTGAGCCATTCAATGAATCAGACTGGTTGGAAGGACCAAATTTACATTTAGTTCATGTCAGGGTTGTGACAAATCATTTAGCAGACGCTCTTTTCCAGAGCGACTTACAGTAAGTACAGGGACATTCCCCCGAGGCAAGTAGGGTGAAGTGCCTTGCCCAAGGACACAACGTAATTTGGCACAGCCGGTAATCAAACTGGCAACCTTCTGATTAAAAGCCCGATTCCCTAACTGCTCAGCCATCTAACTCCCTGTATTGTGATAAATTGTATAAATACCATTTTTTTATCATAATTTTTATTTGGGATGAAACCAACATTTGGTTTTTAGTGGTGTTGTTGACAATCTGTGAGGAGAAACAAGATTTCAGGGTCTGCTCGACTGTAAGGTCAAAAGTTCAGCTTCATGGATGTGAATCAGTGATGGACTGTTGGCTGCCATAATCTCCCTGCTTCCATCCTTTCTCTCTCTCCCTCACATACCCCCCACCACAATCCATCCTCCCTTTGACAGTTGACCATCTCAAGCGGGAGTGGGAGTAAGTGGGTGGATGGTTGGTGATGGTGAGGGGGAGGTTTTGTATGGTATAATCTTCCACTGTACTCCTGCCATGTAAACCACTGAATCATGCTGAAGTTGGACTAAAAGTGTGTCTGGTTGTTTACCATCCAAAACAAAAACCATTGACAATCACAACACACACACACACCTATGAACATGTTGCACAGACAGTCACACACGCAAACACACACATGTCTAAGGACTGTAGTTTCTCATAGTCCACAGGTTCTACACCATTTGACATAAATTAATGTGATTTTCAGATTTTCAGTTTCCTTTTGGGCTGTACTTTGTGTTTTTATATCTTAATTAGCTTAAATAAACAAACTCCAACAAGAAAAATGAAACAGTTGTCCACAAGGACGACATTTTGTGCTGTTTGGCAACAAGACTTTTGTGATTGACGCCAGTATCCAACAGGAGTGTTCAAATGTATATTACCTTGACTGTGAACACAGATCGGTGGATAAGGAACCCGCTAGTTCTATAATGAATAGCAGAGTGGGGGAGGTTGCAGTGCACATCTTACAAGGACACCCTCTTCCTGTAAACCACAATAACGCAATCACATGATGCATCATGTGACCGGACATGAAGGCAATAGGTGTGTTCGACTTCATGCAGCGCCGGCGGCGCCGACAGTCGGCTGCAGCTGGCTGCCTTGAAGCTGAGAATGCCATTGGCTGCTTCAAGTCAGAAACATAGAGGCTATGATGCATCATGTGACAGCACATGGACAGCTGGGCAGTAGTTACTTGTATCTGAAATACGTACAGTACAAGTCAAAAGAATGGGAAAATGTGTCCAAACTTTTGACTGATGCTGTATTTCAATTACTTTTGAGTATTTTGTAATTGATACAGTAATTGACTGGGCTGAACATTTTCAAATGCAATTTTGTAACAAGATACTTTAGAGCGGGTCATACTTTATGATTCATAAAACATTCATTTCTTAGATTCATTAATTGGCCTGTCAGTTGTGTGGCTATGGGAAGAGGGAGATTGGGAGCTTGAACATATTTTTTGTTCATGCCTACTCAGGAAAGGTCCTGACCATGTAGTTCTTTGCACTACGTAACTTAGTTGTTAATGAGTTAATGAAAGCCACTTAAAACAAATTGTAGCTAGCTATCCTTGAACAACGTTAGCCTGGTAGTAATGCTCTGTATGCATTGTGTATCACAAAGTCAACTGGGTGTCTGAATCTGAATGTTGGGCCATTTTGTACAAACTCAGAAGGCCCAATACAAATATATTTTCCTGTATTTTGAAAAATATTTTTTATCATGATACATATTCTGGGACCAGTATATTGTATTTTATTTAGATTTTATGTATTTGAGGGGTATTTTGTGACAAGATACTTTTTAATGTATCTTTGCCCATCTCCGATGGAGAGGCTTCCTCTTTGTTCATACAGGTAAAGGTTATTTGTTTTAGTTTTTTTTCATGTTTTTGATACTGTAATTTTTCAAATGTATTATTCAGTGTCATCATACGTTTACTGCACCTTTCTGGCATGCAACAACCGTCTGTCAGTTATATTCCAGAAAGATATAGTAAATGTTAATCTGTGTTCACAGAATGTAGTTATGCGGATACAGTATCTGCATTGTGTTTGTGCTTGTTGTATTAACTCTTACTTCATAGTAAATAGACAGGAGAAGAGGAGACAATATCTAATATTGATGTGTACATTTCAGAATGAAAGTCTTGGAGTAATTTTCATTTCTATTTCACCTATTTGACATTTAAACGGTAGCTGTTGGAGGGTGTGATCCTCATGGTGAGGAGAGAAGAGGAAGAAGGACAAAGAGGAGAGAAGGAGAGACAGCAAGATGAGATGTACTGGGACATTGAGGGGGTGAGAGAGGGAGGGAATACATTTTTTCCTGGTGAAGTCACAAAGTCTGCGGTAATAGTAGAGTGTTTCTCTCACACACACGCATATCCTTGTGTGTCAGTTTGTGATGTGGAAAAGGAGAGAGAGAGGGAGAGAAAGAGAGAGAGAGAGAGAGAGGAGAGAGAGAGAGAGAGAGAGAGAGAGAGAGAGAGAGAGAGAGAGAGAGAGTTGAAAAGTGTGAGTGGCTGAAACGATTGGAGAATTACGTGAGAAAGAAATAGTCTAAGGAAATAAGATAGATGCCAATGGATAGAGAGAAAAACGGAGAAAGAGATGGTGACAGAATTAAAGAGAGATGAAAAATGGAAGACTAACAGAAACAGTAAAAAGAGGAGATTGTGAAGGAGGTGCATTGCTGGAATGCATGCTATCTTAAGGAGGTGGAGTACAGAGGTAAACCCAGCCAAACAATGAAAGTACACAGGCCAAATAGACTCGACAAGTAGGTGGAGTAGGCATTCAAAGCCACTATGTGTGAAAATTTTTTCAATTTTCATTTATTTTCTGCAGTGGGGAGGACTTCTGAACAAATAGTTTTCTCGTCTTATAAACAAAATAGGGGCATTGTTTTCTTGGGGACAGTATGCTCAGTATTGTGTATATTTGTTATTCTTGAGTTGTTCAAAACACTTTCATAGGGTATCTTCTTATTTCTGAGTCAAAGGTTAGTCTGTTTCTGTTCTGTCTCAGATATTTAGTAGGGGAGTAACACAACCTGTTCCCTACAGTGCTTCCTAAAAGGGAAAACAGGGGGAGAGAAGAGACTGAGAGAAAGGGATGTTGCATTGAATAACCCTGCTCAGTAAACCCTCGATGTAGCTTTCAGCTCTCCCTCGTTCACTGTGCCTCATGTTCTTCCTTGCTCACTCTCTATTTTCCTCCCTGTCTGATCCAACTCCTCTATCTCTGTGTTTTGGATGGCAACGTGGTGAATCCCCTCAAAGCACCGGCAGAGGCAGGCGTTTAAGCGTTGTCCGTAATTGCCTCAGTCTAGACACTGTCTGGACTGGGGGAAAACAGACACACACACTGAGGGGGTGAAGGGGTTGATGGGGGAGGGGGAGGGTTGGGGTCTTAACTTATTTTCAATTGAGATCATTCTGAATTGCTTTAGAACAGAACTACAGAATTCATTGTGGAGTTATATTTAGTTGTGCATAGGAAGGAAAAGTGTTTTTTGGTCGACTTGGATATCTCTCATTGCAGCTTCACACCTGTCCTGTGTATTCACAACTACAGCCAGTACCTGTATGCATGTATCAGCGAGATGCTATGGCACTCGTCGTGAACAGAGGGAACTCTAATTGAAATGACTGTTTTTGATCATATGTCACTTGTGTTTCAAAGAACAAAATCAAATTCACCTCTAACCCACAGTGACAGCAATAAATACTTCACTAGTTCTTTTACTGACAAGGATGAACTGCTAATAAAAAATTACCATCTGATTTGACATTAGTTAAGTTACCTATTTTTTCAATTTTCTTTTTACAAAAAATGCATTTCTATCATACTTCCACTCCCCTTTGGAAGTAACAGGATTTCTGAACATGTCTTAACTGCACATAGTGATACGCAAAATAGTTGTATTTCTTTAATACAAAAAACTTGACTGTAGTGCTTAGCTGCATAAATTCCCTAATTAGTCCCAGGGTGAAACACCATTTCGTCACCTCAAAGAAGGGGGCTGATATTAGCCAATAAAGTTCATTAATAAAAATAATCAGAAAATATAGAAGCCTACAGTGAAGAAATCATGGAAATCAAAGTGCTCCACATTGCTGGGGTTTTAAATAGCTATGTGAAGGCCCTTTGACCTTTTGTCCAAATCTTGTGTTGCTAATTCGATTCTGATTTTGGTACTGAAGCAAGCTTGTCTACAAACGGAGATGGAGATGTTATCCTCCAGTATGCATGGCTATTCATCTAGAGATCCACCAGGTGTTTTAGGATGTACAAAACATGATCTTTGTTTATGCATTGCAATGTAGTTGCATTATGAGTTCAGGTGCTAACAGTGTTTGTGATTCGCCTTGGATTGCAATCAGATGATGAAAATATCAGCAGTCAGATATCCTGAATTGTGAATGCAGATTAAAGAAAATATCAACAAAAAGTACATTATAGGTGTGCAGGTTTGTGAACAGCATGAAATATTTATTTAGTAAAAAAAGGGATGTTTTGGGATTCAAAAATGGAATGCACTAAGTAGCCTCCTAACAGTCTGGTAAGGATCATAAAGAACAGAGGAAAACTGAGATGAATAGTAATGGTAGATTTGAAAAGATCTGCATGGGGGGGCATCAAGAAACAAGGGAAACAGAGAGAGGAACACAAACTACAACAGCAGTGGACATTTTCCTTCTCTAGTACCTGTCTAGTACTCTCTCTATATCTTTATTTCTCTCTCCCAGTTGACTCAAACTCAACAAAACATTCAGAAGGAGGATAGATGATTACAAACCACCTCCATTCTCTCTTTCACTTCCCATTACAACCATTTAACAAATCTCCTATCTATCTATGTATTTGCTTTGCACACACATACACACACTTATACATCCATGTAGAGACACAAGCATTTGAATAGACATGAATACCCAAACATACACATACACACTGACTGATGTGCACACAAACACACACAGAAATGTTGTGCTCACACGGTCACAAACGCACGGACACACAGACATACACACACACCTTGACACACATAAAACTGTCCCGTTTCACACAACCTTCTCTGTCCCAAAGCTATCCTCACAGAAAACCTTTTCATTTTACAGATAGAGAGAAAGAGAGGGTGAGAGAAGGGAAGGCCGAACGAAAAAAAAGGATGGGGTGGGGGCATTGCGGGGGAGGGAGAGTGAGGGATGGGAGGGGGGGGTTTAGACAGCATTGTAAGGATGGAGCGCAACTCGATACTCTCGCATGCTGAATATTCCCCCAGAGGGCTTTTTCCATTACCCGAGCACAGCAGAATGGTATTCGTTTAGTTGAGCTGTCTCTCTCTCTCTCTCTCCCTCTCTCTCTCTCTCTCTCTCTCTCTCTCTCTCTCTCTCTCTCCCTCCCTCTCTCTCTCTCTCTCTCTCTCTCACTCACTCTCTCTCTCTATCTCTCTCTCTCTTTCTTTCTGTGAACCCTCACCATTTCCCCCCACTCCCTGCCTCCCTCTCTCTCCCCCCTCGTTCCCCTATCCCTCCTCCCCCTCCTGTCTCTTCTCTCCACGCTCCCTCCTTGTGCCGTGTTTTTCCATAGGCACATTGTGTAAATGTAACCTTTCGTGAGGCCCCTCCCCCCAGGAAGTTTGCTGGCCCCTTTGCTGCCAGGAAATATGAAAAACTGGCAGGCTGCCCATTTAATCGGCAAACAGAGAGAGAGATGGAGGGAGGACGTAGTTAGGGAGGGAGAGCAGAGTGAAGGTGAGGTGGAAGAGAAGGAAATGTTGCAGCCGCACTACTGTAGATAATTTGTATGTGGATGTTCTCCCAGGCACTAACTGGCAGCACACTGCGATCATTGAAGGCAGGGACAGAATACATACACGCATACACACACACATGCATTCACACAGCATGTATTTCTTCTCATGAATTGGACACACCCTTCTTAACTATTTCATACACTCCCAGACACACAAGTAGCCACTACCATCCATACTGCTTGGATGGGGAAGTGACAAGCATGTTCCACAGCCTCAGTCTGTTGTCAGGGGTGATGACTTGATTATAAAAATGTCCACGTCACAAATTTGCTGGTACACAAGCAACTCTTGGCCAGCTCGTACACAAAGGCTACCCGAGGTTTGGTTAGCCACCAAGCTAGCATTGTGGTTGTGTCATAAAACAGCCACAAATCACCAATAACTGCTGAATGTTATTAATAATGGCTCTCGGATTGTTTACTCCACCACATCATCTGTCAAGGGCACCTTGGACTGTTTCTCACCACCTAACACAAAACAAACCAGTGTTTGCCTTTTGGAAAAAAAAACTCTTGGGGCTGTCTCTTTAAGGTTTCTGGCTTCAAGTGTACTAACTAATACACAGTCACATTTCTCTCTTGGTAATATGTTCAAGTAACTAAGTTTCGTGTGTCAGTCTGATGCCCAAAGGGAGTGTGTGTTCCTGTGTGTGTGTGTGTGTGTGTGTGTGTGTGTGTGTCTATGTCTAAATGTGTTATAAAGTACCTTTGCGTGATTATGACTGCAGCAGATGTAGAAAGCTTTATCAATGTGTATATACTGCATGTGGACTAGTGTGTGGTAGCAGATATTTGCAGAGGTATATTTTACGTATATGGATGTTTATTTGGAACTATGAACAAGCCTGACAAGGCTTCAGAGCATAGACCGGGCAGACTGAAGTGTGTTAGTCATCACCCCCCTTTGCACCCACCCACGCACACTCATACACATGCATATGGACATTCAGGCAAACACACCCCTGCACTCCGGTCCTACGGTCCTAAAGGTGGTTTTCCAGTCAGTAAGCTAAGACTTTACTTTTACAGGCTCCACAGTAGACAGGGTTTGTATTAGCAGACGCTGCAATTTACGTGTATGGGAGTGGAGGGAGGGAGGATAGACAAAGTGCATTTACCTGCAGTGCCACCTAGTGGATATGTTGAACAAATAACGTGCTAACTGTCAATGTGGGAACAAGTGTTTAGCACCTCCATTGGAAAATAATAGGTTTTAAAAAATATAATAAGGAAATATATTTTAACTAGCAAGTTGCTGCTTTATAAGTCCCACCATGTTGTTTTAATTTCATCATACGGTCTCAAGAATTGTAGTTTTCCAGTGTCTACTCTTACCGGTCAATGTAAAGTTGCCTGTCTCTAAAATCACCCCAAAAACACACACATCCAATATGCATCCAAACAACCCCCCCATATCCCAGACGTGTACTTCCTGGAAGCTCAATGTTCCAAATGACGCATTTCCTCCTTGTTGCCAGGCAATGGATATGGGGGTGAATGGAACATGCACCAGACAAGCAAAAGAATGGTGAACCGAAAGGGAAGTGGAATATTACTGGTGTTTGTGTGTGATAGCACGCTTTCTCCAATTGTTCTGGTGCACAGAACCATTGTGCAACAGAGTGTCTCCCTTAAAAGGTTAACAGTAAGTCGTGCCAGTTTAGAACAATGTCAGATCATAATGCTTTCAACCATCATAACTAAACAAGAACCAAGGCCCTTAATTGCCCTCTGAGCTTTGAGACAGATTACTATTGCTAGTGATCATGGTGGATGAACATACAGCTGATATCAACACTTTTTGGGATTTGTGCTGTGGCTAGAATCACTTCAACCAACGGCAGTTGAATACAAATCCATTGTTCTCACATTCCACCACTCCACTTGCTACCTCATAGATCTGATCATTACACTCTTCCCTATTACCATTTTACTTTGTTCCCATTATATACTGGTTTACAAGCCATTGTTATTGTTACTTTTGGTTAGGTGCCAACTCATTGGCTCTGTACTCTTACAGTGCACAATGACAAAATGTTGAATTGAGTCTTATTTAATTAAAAGGATGATGGCCAAGAAGGAGATAGACAATGTGAAGACCAGCACAGAGTTGGTGGAGATTTGACCCAGTTCTCCTTATGTTTGCATTAGGTACTAATAGCACTCTTACAAACTTGCGGTCTGTGTTGTGTGGTAGTTGCTTACCTACCTCTTACGTACTGCTTGGTCATGGTGCTGTTTTTAAACATACAGATCTGAATGGGGATGTTTACAAGCCTAATTGGATACAGTAAGGACTGGGCACGTTGCTATCTAGGTTGGTTACCACATAATTCCTCAATCCTTTAAATACATAAAATACACAGACACAGAAGCAACAATAGTTTGTCATGGGAGGGTGAGGTCATCTTACTATGTTGTCATAACTATGAGAACCACATCATCAATTTGTACTGGACACAGACACACACACAAACACAAAGGCACTGTCATCTCTCTCCCTCCCTCTCTCATACACACATACTCATTTCAGCCAATGTACGTGACTCACCTCCACCTGAACAGAGCATATAACCCCTCCCCCTTTCTCTTTTGATAGAATCAGAAACAGCTTTATTAACAAAGTACGTTTGCACAAACTCACCATGTATGTACTGTAACAGCTCTCTTTGCAAGGCACGGAGGGAGACAGGAAGAAAGCTGACAACAGGCTATGTTAAGGAACCAGTAGGACAATAGAAATCACTCACAGTGCATACACATACAAGGCAACACATACACAGCAACACACACACATACCTATGATTAGTTCATTGGTGTGTTTGGGTGTGCTTGTTCACATCTGGAACAAAAGGCTAAGCTCTGCTGCTCTATAATGAAGGAATGGAAATGGATCAGACCCCATGTTGTGTCCGCAATATATGAGGGTCGATAGTTCCATCCCCAATAGGTGAGCAGGTGGTGGAGGGTTGGGAAGGGCTGGGGGTTTGGGGCTTGGCTGGGGGTGGGGGACCTATGTGATTGTGTAAACACACACACACCCTCACACCAGCCCCTATTTGTGAACTGCAGTCTGTGAACGGGCTGGGGTTGCAGGCTGGCTACACCCCCTCCCCCCCACAACCACTCCAACCCCCAAGCTGCTCTTACAGACACGTTGTGGGGGGAAGGTTTTTTTGTGGGTGTTGGGGGGGTGGGGCAGGGGGACGTTAGCAGCGGGGGTAGTAGGGCAACTAGGACAGCAGAGGGAGAGCGAATGGGAATGGGCCTATGGATGGGGGGGGGAAGGGTAGCAGGGTGGGGGTTATATTTAAATTCTTGCTTTGTTCCCTAAAAACCCCATACCCCCCAACTCACGCACTGTTTCTAGACCCTTATCTTTCTCTCTCCCCAGCCCCCTCTTGGCTCTCCCTCTCTGCCGGAGGAAAGAGAGAGAAAAGCCAGGTGGGTAGGACAGGGCGGTCAAGGCAAAAGGGTGGAGGAGGGAGAAGGAAAGGGAGAGAGAGAAAGTTCTAGAGATACAGGGAGAGGACACAGCAATTGCCATAGGTAATGAGAGAGAGAGGAAAGAGAGGAACGGAAGAGAAGAGACAGAGGAAGAGCGAAAGACAGAATGAGAACAGAAGTGAGAAGGTTCCGGGGAGAATGAAAGATTAGAAAGAGAGAGAAGGAAAAGGGGGTGCTTTGGAGGGCTGGGTCTATAGTGTCTGCATCCTGTCCAGAGACCAGGCTTATTCCCTGGACCAGGGGACAAATGTACTCCTGAATGAACAGATCTACAAACTCATGGAATAGAGAGATATAAAAAGAGGTTTAGAGGAGCAGGTATAAAGACCTATAAAAGATAGGCAGGGTGAGAAATGAAATAGTTTAACAAGGAAGACAAAAGCGCCAGGTTTCCCAGATTCGTTAAGAAGCTCTTAACGCTAAGAGCATCTTACGTAAGAACGTTCTAAGAAGATCTTAGCGTTAAGAGCTTCTTAACGAATCTGGGAAACCCGGCCAAGGTCGGGTTTAGACAAAAAGGACATTCTGAATAAAAAAGAGAAAGTTTGTCATTTTATAGATTGTAAGTGAAGAGCATCAATCTACAAAACAAATACATTAGACTGTCCTGTGTTTTCTTCCATAAGCACACAATATCTTTTCATCCACTGAAAACAGAATGTATTAGCTTAAATCATAAAAAAATGGAAGCCTATTACAATAACTTTCACAGTAACTATACCACCAATCAAAGGATGAAGCAATACTCCTTAGTGAAAGCAATCTTGGGTAATGGAGTTCTTAGGAGATACATAAGTACCACAGTTGGTTCTAGGGTACATGAGGGTTACGGATAACAGGGTGTGCACTGTTGTGGGTATGATACCACGTAGAGTGCATGTGACCAGTTAGAAATGGCCTGGAAAACTGCAAACACACACATTCCCCCCCTCCCCCACATACACACTCAAGCTGTTTCACTCCCTGTAGATGGGTGTATGTGTTTTTGTGGATCTTCTTAGGCTACCCTCTGTTGATTATCAACAGTCCAGGGCACTGTGAGAAGAAAACTGCCAGATAGAAAGATGGACAGAAGGAGATACAGGAAAGAAACGGTATCAGGGATGGAGAAGAGATGATGACAAGGGAGGGAGAAAGAAAGAGGAGTGAAAGAGATGGAGGGCAAGAAAGAGAGACAGAGAAAAAACAAAGGAGAAAATGTTATAGATGGGCGATGAGAGAAAGGTGAGAGATAGTGACAGAGAGAAAGAGAGAGAGATGAGTTGCTGTTTCATAGACACAGTCCCTGCAGCCATGCGCAGGCTAAAATTCATTAAAATTAGTTTCTCTTCAGGGTACACACACATACTCAACACATCATTGGCGCAGACATTCACAGTTCTATTGCCCTACTTAGAGGATAATAGTACACAATGTTGTCTAAGTCTCTGAAATCTGTCAACTATATACAGATTTTCTGTAAAAATCAGTAAAATGTCATTGAGGTAAAAGAAAACATGAACAATTTCTCACCACAGGATAATGTTATCTTATTTCTTCATGGAGATGTAACAGTGAGTTTTGTAATTACTAAACAGTAGCTATAATGGACTTAATCATGGCCATGCTAAGACAAAGCCAAAATATTTAGTCCTAGAACAGAGTGAGGTCTACAGCTTTCACTTAAGCTTATAAGAAAGATGTGCCAATTAATGTATTTTTCTTTTGGTGAACAAACATAATTGATTCAACACTTAAAGAAAAGTATTCCAACATAATTCAAAGTTGGTTTGATGAATTGAATAGTAAGGAGAAAGTTTGCTCTCATTGACTTCAGTCACTTCTGTCATTCTTTTTTTACCTGCTGCGCAGTGCCACCTGGTGTGACATGGAAGAATAACAGGTAAAAAAATGACAGGTATCATTATTCTGCCATGAGGAAATTACAACACATGTGCTTCCTGCATTTATGAGTAGAAAGACATACTACCCTACTTAACATTATAGTACCTTAAACTTTGACTATTTGCACAACATTTGTATGGTTCTTTATGTCAGAGTGGTTGTAATTTAGATTTGGTCATTATTTTGACAAAAATTTAACTTACAAACAACTATCTTGAAGAACTTCAAGTTTCTCAGATTAAAATAACATCAACAGAAGGTGCACAGTAGTTTTGTCCCCATTGTATGACTATCTGTCCACACATACTGCATCAATACATAAGCTACCATGCCAAGTGCACGTATCCAGTTTGTTGTTCACCAGACCAGATGTAAGCTTTACTGTGAAGCATTATAAGAATGTTTGTTGATACTGTGTGAGTGTGTGCTGTGTTAATTTAATTTTTTACGTTAATGCTGCATGTGAATTGGTGTTTATTTATGGATCCCGGTGGTATTTACTCATACCAACGGGCTCCAGGTCAAAATAAATTCACTATTTTTCTTTATGCACCAGTATAGAATTATTAGCGCTACCGCCATAGCATATACTTCACTCTTCTGCTCTCCCCTCCCTGTACCCAATTACCGACACATTTATCCCTCAGCCTCCCCAAGCCTATACTGACGCCAACAGAACCTGCAGCCTCTTTGAGTTACAGCAGCTGCTTGTGGGTGGCTGTGGAATTGGTACAGCTGAAAGCAGGAATGAAGGGAGCAAGGATGAGAGAGGGAGAATGACAGGCAGAATAAGAAAGAGAGGGGAAAAAATGGGAAGGGGCTGGAAGGGGGAGGAGAAAGAATGGTGGAGATAGGTAGAGGGAGCTCGGAGTCATGCGGAGGGGAGGAGGGGAATTAGAAAGAGGAGTGACAGGTGGAATAAGAGAATGATCGAGGAAGGGAGAGGAGGGAGAGAACAGGGGATGGTGTGGGGGAGACAAAGAGTAGAGAAGGGTTGGACAATAAAGAGTGATGCAAGCATGGGGAGCCGGTATATAGATGAGAAGGAGGGAGAAGAAGGAGATGGGTTAGAAAGAAAGGAGTGAATCAACCGAGAGAGAGAGAGAGAGAGAGAGAGAGAGAGAGAGAGAGAGAGAGAGAGAGAGAGAGAGAGAGAGAGAGAGAGAGAGAGGAAGAGAGAGAGCGAGGTAAAAAGACAGAGCAGACAGAAAGAGAGGGTGGGTAGATGGTGAGGAAAAATACAGAAAGGGATGGTGTAAGAGGAGAGAGAGAATGACAGAGAAGAGAAGAGAGAAAGACGTGGTGAAGCTGAGCGATATCATGAGATGGTAGAAGTAGAGAGAGAGAAAGAGAGTGAGAGACAAACAGAGAAGAGAAAGGAGGAGCAAAGGAGCAAATGAAAAAGAGTAGGAATCAGCAAATGGGAGTTTGCAGTCCCCTAGCTTGGGGGTGAAGGGGGAGGGCAAGAGAGAGATCAATAACTAATTTCAGTCCTGAGCCGCAGTCAGACTGTTTCCCAATAAGCCTAGGACATAACGAGTTAGTTTGAATAGCTGTATAGTCCCCCTCGCCTCCCTTTCTCCTCTCCCCTCCTCCCTCCCCTATTCTGTCTCCCCAGACCCCAGCTACCTCTTGCACCAGGATCAATACAAACGCAGGCCTCGACTCTGAAACTAGACACATGGGTCTCGCCTACCTGCACTGCCTCCTAAGAGGCAGGCATCCACTGAGTAGATCTCTCCGACACTACAATGTTTAATCCAAGTTGGTTGTGAATACTAGTAAGTGGTTTTTGCCATCAGCGATAGAGGGCTAAAGAGGTTCTGTTGTGTGGCATGGCCCAGTATCAGTAGACACACATACTAATCTGACGCTTGTGCATGGTAAGATTTCATCAGCATTGGGAGGCCAAACCTACATATTGAGTTTAATGGGCGGTGAATTTTCCATCACTCATGATGACGTAATATATTAGTGTGTACAAGATCTATACATGCTTCACAAAGTGGTAGGTTGTGTCTTAATCTTATATGACTTACTATCCCTAACCGTAGTTTAGGGTTTGTAAGGGCTAAGGTGCCCCATAGTCGTCGCCCCCCCCCCCCCCCCCCACCCCCAAATCAACCTTTTAATTGTGTCAATTTAACACACACTCGTCCCTGCATCCATCTGCTACTCTGTGCCAGTGAATCTGTCTAAACCTCCAGAGACAAGAGGGCAGGGCATGGTGCCAGGCCCTTGCCAGCCACTGTGAGGCTCCCAGTGCCCAGAGAGAGAGAGAGAGAGAGAGAGAGAGAGAGAGAGAGAGAGAGAGAGAGAGAGAGAGAGAGAGAGAGACAGCTGGGGTGCCTGGCATTATGGGCACAAGCTCAAGAGGAGTCGGAGACCAGCCAGGATTGTGTCTCCATTGGCTCCATTCTGAAATGAAAACCTTCCCACTTAAATGCGGCCCGACTTGCTCCCCAAATCAAGTGTTTATGTTACTTGTTGAGAGAGTAGTTGGTGGTTTTTAATCTTTCCAGTGGGAGTACCAAACGTTTAATGAATTTGTCTACATAAAAAGGTTTCTGGAGTTGAATGGAATGACTCCAAGCTAATTAAATGCATTTTGCCAATCATAGTTTTCCTATATTTCAGTATAGTATAATATAATTCTGACTGATTCACTTTCCCATTGCATTGATCAGTTAATAATGGTAAAAAAAAGTAATGGGAATTTGATCTAGATACACAATAATGCTTGAATGATCACCCAGAAAGTTATGACAATTGTCTGACTACCATGCCTGTTCAGTGGAAATTTCCACCAACTGAAGCAGCAGAACACCACTACCTGGAACAAACAAAAGCTCTGTTGAAAAAATTATTCCTTCAGGTAATCTGTCATTGAACATAACAACACAGGTCAAAGCATGGGCTCGTCTTACAGTTCAACCAATTCAGTCATGTCAGATGAGTGATTTAAAAAAGAAAAGGAGGAAGAAAAGATGCAGTTTTTAGACAGGGCCACCATCTTTGATTGGGCTTGAGGAGAAGAGTACGGGAGGAAGGGGTTGTCAAAAGTGGGGGGACAAGGGGGTTAGGAGGAGGGGCAGGAATGTGGATCAGACACAGACGTTGCCAGAAACCTTGGGGCGTCATGTCTGTCTGGGAACATGCTGGTATTCTCCCACCCTACTCTGCATTTACCATAACAAAATGGCCCATAGAAAAGGAGGTTGGAGCTTGTGCTCATCCGTTACAAACATGTTGAATTGACGTGAAGCTACACAGGGAGGTCATGAAGCTACACAGGGAGGTCATGAAGCTACACACGGAGGTCACAGGCTCAGGAAACTATCAAGTTGAGTTTTTGGGGATTGCGCAACAGCTTTACAGCAATGTGCCAAAGATAACCAGGATGCTAGCCATCATGAAGTGCTAGACATTTTGTTGAAAATGGTAGATGTCCACCTCAATTATACTGTTTTTTTTTTCATTGTTTTACCTTAGAATTTTGGCAGTTTGGCAAGATTTCTTTCCATACATAAGAAAATCTCATTTGTACTTTTCTTATTAATAAGTTGCTTTTCTAAGGGGTGTTTGTGCTACATCTTAGAGAAGGTTTTGCCAAGATAAGATCACCTCAAAGAGGCGTTATTATTCCATCTTTAACAGCTGATACATCAGAAAGAAGTATTTTGGCATAGTCTATTCCCCTTTCCATCACACTACACAAATACAGTTCCCAACCTTTGATTACAATAAGCCACAATACTGGAGCATTTAGAAACAAGGGCCCTTGTCAAGTGTCGAAGGCCAAGAAAAGGTAGAGGAACAGACAATGGCTGAATAACCTGTGTTCAGTTCAGTGCTGTTGCATTCTTATGACAGTATGTGTGCGAGTGTGTGTGTGTGTGGGGGGGGAAATAGCTCAAAATACAGGAGTTTCAGCAGCTGCCCTAGATCAATTCCTCCTTCACTGCCTCATTTCCCAGAAGTAGGTTAGCCATCTACAGCACAAGAAGTCTATTTTGCTGTGGAAAAGCCCTTCCTTTTCCCCTCTCTTTTTTGGTAAAATAAGAATAACAGTTTTCTCTATACAGTACCTCAAGTTGTGGTAACATTATGGTCCTCCTTTTGCACTATAGTTTTCTTCTCTACCTTGCTCTTTTTCTTCTTGGCTTTTCTCAAGCTAGCTGTCTTGCTGCAGTCGTGCAGGGGGGCTACTGAGTGGGAGTTTGCCTCCCTGAAATATTAATGAGAAAATGGGCCATGCATTTTTAACCATGCACCAGCCACCACTGAGGCCCCAGCTCTCAGTGCTCTCCAATCTCTCTCTCTTTCGCTCTCTCTGTCTCCCCTCTCTATCTCAGCCTCTCTGTCTTCTTTCATTTTGTCTTCCCTCTTTCTCTGTACTTGTGCTCCAGCTCTTCTCTCCTCATCTATATATCTATCTATCTTTCTATCTACCTATTTATCTATATATCTCTCTACTCTCTATCTATCTTATCACTGTAGCGTGAAGATTATTAAATGGTAAAAAAAAAGATTGACATTACCCAGTAGACCCGTACCTGTGTAAAGTAGATGTGTATGTGTTAAGGGACATGGATCTGGTGCATATTATCAAAAAGGAAGTCAATGACATGCAACCAAAATCCCTAACCTTACCATCCCACTGACCTATATATCTCTCCTCTCCATTTCTTTCCTTTTTTCTCCCTCTTACCCCTACTTCCAGTTCACCACTCTCTTACGCCTACCCTCATTATTTATTTCTCACACTTCCTCTTCTTTCTGCCAACTATCCATTTCTGCTCTCTCTTCGGATTTAAGTCCCTGGTCCTTCATGAACCTGGTTCTTCTTCATTCATTTTCCAGCTTTTCAATCCCATCTCTTTCTATAGTGTGAACTGACAAGCTTCACGAAGGATGTTTTAAGCAGAACAAAATAGCACAGGAGCAGACGGGAAGGTTTGATAGAAGGGTCAGATCCAAATAAAGTGAAAGGCAACTGAAAAGGTGACAAAAAAGGTCTTCCTGGGGTTGAGTTCTCTCTCTCCTCCTCTGTGTAAAGGAAGAATTCGAGTGGCACTGTGTCGATCTGAATAGTCAAGGGATATGGTTTTAATACAATTTATTAGACTATACAATTACATATGATTTAAACAAAGTACTTTGTGATCCGTCTTGGCGAAGGGTGTGATAGCCACAAATCGTTCGCAAGAGTGATGATCAGCCAGCACACATGCACTGCCTTATATAAACTTAAGATCAAATGGCATTCTATATGGTCAATCAATCAATGAAACAAACTCTGTGATTGGCCAACTCAACTTGGTGACAGTTTGAAACAATACATCTCCTATGTGTCCCGAAGTTCTTTGATGTCACAGCTCTCTCCGGAGCAGTAGATAATAAAGCCACAGGGGTTGACCAGTCAAATGGTCAACTGTCCTTTGTGTGACCATCTTCAAACAATACTTTTAATTAACACAAACAATGAAACAGGACACAGTCCTTCTAGCCAAAGTTCAGAGCAACTGTCTCATTGACCCCTTACAGTAACCAGAGGACAGAAGGCCATATAAAATGCTTCACCCATCCCCCAGGGCGAGCTGCCCACAGAGCCATCAGCACCTCACATTCCTTTGAACTCAACTTAATTATCTTCCCTTCCTGTCTCTTACCAATGAACATAGAAGATTATAGATTTCATACACATACATCTATGCATATGACCAACATTTCCATTACATTTCCATTCTTTTTTTTTTTAAAACAACACCATAATTCAAACAGTGCATTGAGAAAAATAAAAATCAACATCAAAATAAGTATGCAATGCAACTCAGTAAAAAACATCCATACCGAATACAAACATACACAAAGCAAATGTATTACCATCAATCTAAACATACCCTTATATTTAGAACATCAGAAGCAAACACATTAATATCTTCTTCTGTAAATCTGATTTCATACTATCATTCACATTGATCTCTTCTTCCATCTTCAGTTGGCTATAGGCAATCTTCTTTCAGGCAGTGTAGTCTAGTCGAACCAATTGCAAACGACGATCAAATTGCTTGCAGCAACTTTCAACGACACTGCACTTTGCGTACAGCTCGGAAATTTTCTTGGTACTACGCAGAACGCGCATCCTCTCCTTCCGTCTCCAGGCAAGGCGCACGCTCGCCATGGTTAGCGTGTATCCACGTTGCTCTCCCCTCGATCCTAACCGCCGAATTAGTCGTCAGGAGAATCTGGTATGGTACCAGGACTTGCGTTTCAGGTCCTTCACCACGATCCAGTCCCCTGGTATCAAATCATGCAGCGGTCCAGTCACCGGAAGAAGAATAACCTCCACCTGCCTGTGAATCTCACACAAAGTACACTACAAAGGGTTGCACAGTGATAAACAAGCACACTCACAAAGGTCAGTTAAAAAGTTAACTGACTTCTTGTCGTCCGACTTCATCTTCAAGATCCCATTTTCTCATTCAACTGAAGTAATTGACACAATGTTGACTCCTATCAACTCCAAAAATAACTTCCTTAACCAAGTGTGACCCATTATCATTATATATCCTCAAAGAAAAGAAAAATCTAATTGAAGAATAATCTAAATTACCAAAAGCTTGACCACTGAGCCCAAATCTGCCTGAAATGTCTAAAACTTCTTCCAACAACTTCTTCTATCAATCATCAACAATCATGAAACAGTATCACTTCTCCAAAATGTAACTCTAAAAAACTCCTATCAATAATCAAATAGTTTCTCTAACCTTAAACGTGAAGCTTAACGTGTTAAATTCCCTTTCCCATATTACTTGTTCCACATATGAGTCTAACAAAATGAATATGCATTCATTACAAATCCCCATGTATGTTAAAATTAATATATCACACAAACTGTAGAGGCATGATCTTTCCATGTGTTAACTGAGCAAAATCTCAAGATAAATGTGTTATGCAGACCATACAACCTCCATTTCATTCTCATATCCTTCCTTTTTCCAAAATGCATTTTCTTGTGGATTAGTCCAAATCTCCATTCCACCATTCCTTTCTCCATCCGTCTGCTGCATTCTGTAATTCTTGTTAAATATACTCAAACAAAACACAATTCTCACTCTGGGTTAAATACAGTCAAACATTTTCAACTTAGCAGTATTTCATCAAACCCCCACAATCTTACCACAGAGCCAAACTTCTGACACTAAAGTCATAAAACCCCCATAGTCACTTTCTGTTTGGATCAGTCAGTCATCAGTCAGTCATAAATTACTAAACGTCATCTCTTCCTCTCTAAGAAGCCTGCGCTTCCCTTAAAGAATCTGTGACAAATATTCTAACAAAGTCACACAACAATTTCTCGAAAGACTCCTGTAGACCCAAATTTGTTAAGTTAAGCTTATCAGAACATGGCAACACCATCTCAGCACTTCCTGTAAACATATGTCAACATCAAAAACATATTCTAGTTAGTTCATCATTGCTTGCAGGTAGTCTAGAAACTGCTCCAGCTAGTTTCAGCACTAGCATTTCTCTGTGAAATAATCATCATTGTTAGAGTGAACCCCACATTTGCATACAGCAAGTTGTTCTACAGGTGAAAATAAGAAACTCCCTGTTTCCATACCTTTCCCAAATTCATATGTAACACCAATGAAGTATTAACTATCAGATAATGTGTTTAACTCTTTTCCCTTTTATGAATTGACAAGCTTACACTGAAGCAACCAACTTTTGAACCAATCTTTAGAGAATCAAACTATTTTAGAAAACAACCAAATTAAGAATAACCTCAATTTTTAATCTCTTATTATCTTTTCTTAAAAATACTTTATGAACCGCTCAAATTACTACCTTTATATTTGAGATTCTCTTCTATTTTTCTGTATTTAAATTCACCAAATCAAATCTCTCTTTGTCCAAGACATTAGGAAAACCATCCACTACCCCAAATCAGAATTTAATCTGCATGATTCCAAAATGAAACATAAATCTTAGCCAAACTTATACCCCCTGTATATTTCTACATAGGTTAGATAGGTAGAGCTTCATAACTTGCTTTGGCTGCAGTCCAAAACAGGCTAATTAGCACAAACCATCAAAACCACAATTTATCAGACATAATGAGTCTTCCCAAATCAATTCAAACCCAAAAGTTATAATAACCCTCTTCATGCATCAATACCACAATAAAACATCCTCATCACAGCCTAACTGTTCATCCCAAACCTTGTGACAGGCTCTGAGAAAACACCCAAATAAAACTTAAAACCACATTACAATCAAACTCAAATAAAAGTACATTGTAATAATCTTCTCTTTCTCATTTCAAAACCAAATTACATCCAATACTCTAAATTTGCGTCTTTGTCAATTTCTCAAATTTACATCTGCGCATGCGTCATACGCTTCCCATACTGGATCTCAAATTTCAAGCTGTAATTCCTTTACTAGCCTGTACCCGCCGCCATCGCTGTTGAATCTGTCTGTAAATTTGTTAGCTACAAATGTCGCTACCACAGTTGCAAATTCAACTTCCTGGACTCTCCTCGGTCTCAGGACAGCAAAATGCACTTTCTCCACGTTTTCGTTGTTAGCCATTAGCTAGCTAACAAAGTCACAGCTTTGATCTTTTCCTCTCAGATCCCAAAGCTATCCTAACAATTTGTTACAGACTTCGTTCAACAGGCTGGCCTAAAACGGAACTAAAATCATATCAACCTTTCTAATCACGTCTTCATAACCCTTTACATATTTCTTTAAACAACCATCACATCTGTGAACTTCCCACATAAATGAAAATAAAAACCATCAATTGCTTCCATGTCAATGGATATCTAGTACGCACATGTTACAATCAAATGTAGATATTACAGTAACCTCATTCACACAACACAAAACCGAAGCAACATTTCCAGATAAATTCAATACGTAGGCCTAAACAAAACAAAAAAAATATTCCTTTAACAACATAAACTGAAATTTCCGTTTGAACACATAAAAACTCTATAAACGTTTCAATAACCTTGGATTGTAATTCTTCGAATGAATATCGCTTTCGTTGCCAAAACTGGCCTTTACCAATTATCTGACCCAAGAACCGAAATTTAGCAGCGCAATAGCCTACTAATCCAATATCGAATCAAGCTCATAAGATAGAAACTCGGTCTGTACATGATTTCCAAATCAAAAGTATGCCAACTCACAATATTTTCTTAACTTTGACAAAGAAACAGAAACACACATGTGTTTCAAACCAATACATTTCTATTTTCAACGTCAAATTCTCTTTCAGATGAGTGTATTTTTTGTTTTCTCTTTTTTTTTTTTATCACTCATGATGTTGTGGGCCACTGCACGCAGAATGAGCCGCTAGACTCAAGCGCATGCGCCTCTTTTCAAATGGAGAATTCAGCCAAAAAATTAACATTAGCATTTTCAAAAACAGACTGTCTCCATCCTTAAAACAAATCAGACAGATGTAAAATCTAACATCAAATATCGAACGGTCAACACACAGTTGTAAAACAATATAACAAGTCAATCGTCACTCCTCTACCAACGATGTCATAACCGATAAACATAAGAATCTGAAGAGAATATAACAAAGTATCTCCCAAGTGTTTCATCTGTGTACGTGTGTCAACATACATAGTAGCCTTCGTCACCAGTTCGGACCTCGACTTCCGGTCACGAATTTGCGAGTTTGCCCCCAATTTCCAGAAAACTTTCAACAGTGATGACACATCTCCGTACATTCACGTCCATAATGCTCAAATACACCCAATCAAACCACACATTTTGTGCTCAACATAGATGGACCATTCTATCCAATCGTGTTGGCCTAACTTTGTGTCTTCGACTTTCCTACATGTTTTCCCACCACATTTAAACATGTTCTGCATTCACTTTGATCAATCGTAACTCAGTGCTGTCCCTCGCCTATAACATTCTTAAACTCGTTCAGGGACTCAAACCCTTTTGTACCGGAGGGGACTTTAACTTCTCCTTCTTAGGGACTCAAACCCTTTTGTACC
Source organism: Hypomesus transpacificus (assembly GCF_021917145.1). Lineage (NCBI taxonomy): Eukaryota > Metazoa > Chordata > Actinopteri > Osmeriformes > Osmeridae > Hypomesus > Hypomesus transpacificus. The sequence continues at coordinate 7,110,245 of NC_061081.1, read as the reverse complement.
GGAGGGGACTTTAACTTCTCCTTCTTTTGAATAATAGGCAATAGTGCAATAGTGCAAGTCAAAGCACACGCCGCAATCTTTGCGGGAATCCAAAGCAAATCTATAAACAAATTCCAGGATCCTGCTTTCTTGACTTATCTTAGACATCCGTCTGTCAGAAAACACTTCAGTCGTAAGACAAACGTCTGACCTCAGTTTCTTCTCGCTTAGCCAGCAAGACCTCATGCGCCTGCGCATCCACCCGCTAACCACTACGGGCTACAGATGAATACCCACCGCAAAGTGTGTCTGCGGAACAGCCATACAATTTGAATCGTGAATCTGTGTGGAAATAGATGAAAATTTCCCCACACTATCTGTTCTAATATCCATTTCTCTTTGACTCTACCTGCCTCCATCCAATTCTGAAAAGCCATCCAACCAAGCTACATCTATTATTTTCCAAATCGTGGAACAATTTCTCTCTGCACAAGCTTTTCATAATTTCACAACAAAATGAACCCACACTCCGAAATCCACATATATCAATCCATATTTGCATTTGCAATAAACTATCGTTACCATACTTTTGCTTCATGTAATCGATGTTTGGACAGGTTAATTCTGCCTCCAGACCAATCTTTAGCCCTATTCATTTTCGAATTACAATCCGTATTTGAACACATTGAACCAACAATAACCAACGAAGGAACATAAAGACACAATTACCCCCTTCCTTCCTTTCTTTTTTTTTTTTTTTTACTCTCAATTTCCGATTTCACAACTTGTCAATGAACATATACCCTTACCGAATAGCCTACAATCGTAAATTACAAACGTTCAAACCAAAATAAAAATAATTTAAAATTTTGATTTTTGTAATTTGTAGATATAGCTTTTACGTTGACACCATTAATTACTACCCATACTTCTTTTAACCTCAAAAAACATAACTTGCAAGTAAAACAAAAATGAACACGCGCGTTTACAAACTTCATAGGCCTATACCTACTTCCTAACTTCTTTTCTTTATCTTTTTTTTTTATTTTTAACTCAGCTGGTTACCGGTTCTCACAAGTATACTTTTCCACTTCTCTTCTGGACTTAGACATCATGTAGCGCCTTAGTAATAAATAAGAACTGTTATGACCACAATTGCCAATACAACTTCTCAAACTATCACCAATCCAACATATTCTAATCCTTAGGGTCTCCAAGAAACACATAACACGATATCACATGTGAATTTTTTCTCCCTCTGTGTTGTTTCGTCAAACACACGACCTCTATGTATGTCCGTCGACACACTCTGCAGATTTGTTTTTTACGACTCTCACGTAAAAGATAGGTTCAACAACCGTACCTCATTAATTCGTACGACTCACACGTACAGGACACTGTTCCTCAGACCACTGCCCAATTACTAACTTTTAACCGAATTATTGACAATAGCCTATAACCATATTTAGACAATTCAATATCACACAGTGACCAAAAAGAATATCTCACCTGTTTCTTTAAGACCCCGCGTCAGCAACAGCGCAACCAGTAAAACTCCCCTAGAATCGGCCCCGCTGTCTCCGAAAAATTTTGGAGGTTAAGGCAGCTGTTCCAGCCGGATTGATCAAATCGCCATCAGAGGGAGAAGTCTGTTAAACGCTGAGCAGACGAGGATTCCGAGTTCCGGCACCAAGTGTAAAGGAAGAATTCGAGTGGCACTGTGTCGATCTGAATAGTCAAGGGATATGGTTTTAATACAATTTATTAGACTATACAATTACATATGATTTAAACAAAGTACTTTGTGATCCGTCTTGGCGAAGGGTGTGATAGCCACAAATCGTTCGCAAGAGTGATGATCAGCCAGCACACATGCACTGCCTTATATAAACTTAAGATCAAATGGCATTCTATATGGTCAATCAATCAATGAAACAAACTCTGTGATTGGCCAACTCAACTTGGTGACAGTTTGAAACAATACATCTCCTATGTGTCCCGAAGTTCTTTGATGTCACAGCTCTCTCCGGAGCAGTAGATAATAAAGCCACAGGGGTTGACCAGTCAAATGGTCAACTGTCCTTTGTGTGACCATCTTCAAACAATACTTTTAATTAACACAAACAATGAAACAGGACACAGTCCTTCTAGCCAAAGTTCAGAGCAACTGTCTCATTGACCCCTTACAGTAACCAGAGGACAGAAGGCCATATAAAATGCTTCACCCATCCCCCAGGGCGAGCTGCCCACAGAGCCATCAGCACCTCACATTCCTTTGAACTCAACTTAATTATCTTCCCTTCCTGTCTCTTACCAATGAACATAGAAGATTATAGATTTCATACACATACATCTATGCATATGACCAACATTTCCATTACATCTGTCATTCCATGCTACGCCACCATCAGTGCCGTTCCTGGTCCCAGAAGAACACAAAAACATAATCAGGGAGTTGCAATGCACTGATGTTGGCCTTCACCAGTGGCCAGCCTATGACCAGGGAAGTAATGGCCTTCTATGACCCTTTCCCATTTTGGCTTTGGCTTGTTGGGTGTCTGCCCTGTAATGCCCATGGGGCACCACCATGGACCCAAGCTACCTCACACCCTCCTCCTCAGCTCAAAGCAGACATGGGAAGCACCGGCCACGGGACAATCCTACAGACCATAAACTGCCTATAATATCCCACCAATCCCAGTATTTATTTAACTTGTTTCTTTGTTTGCAACCAGGGCTAGGTCGCTATGGCTTCCACCTACTGGGACCAGGGTTTGAAATTTCCTGCCCCAAATGCAAATCCCAAGTGAGCCCATCTGCCTCCTTCCTGGCTGGGTGATATTTCTTTGAGTAGGCGGTCCAGCCTGAACTCCTCAGTGACTCCAACACTGCCTTCAGGTGGGTTGGGTGAATCTCCCAACCCATGCTGTGGATCACAATGTTGTCAAGGAAGGTGGATGCGTATCTGCGATAGGTCAAGAGTATCTTATCCATCAGCCTCTGGAGGGTGTCCAGGTCTACATTTAAACCAAAAGGATGAACCTGGTAGAGTAAACAATTGTGGATGTACTCTTCTCTTTGGCTTAGGGAGGAAAGGGAACTTTCCAGTATCCCTTCGCAAGGTCCAATGTGCTGATGAATCGAGCCTCACCCAACCGTTCAATCATCCCATGGGATAGGCATCAAACAATGATATCTCATTCAGCTTCCGGAAATCATTGCATTCTACCCTCCTCCTTAGGGAGTTTAGCAATGGAATTCCTTGATTACTCTGAAGGTCAGCATTTTCATCACTCTTTTTTCCCCTTTGATGGCTTTCCTCTGGGCTTCCAGGATCTGGTAGGGCCTTAGTCTTATCTCCTGTTGGGGTTCTGTGACAAAGTCATGAGCTTTCTGCGTGGTCTTTCTTGGACTGTGGAGACATCTGTGTTGGTTCACCAGGTCTTTCAGGTATTGACAACCAATTACAAAGCCCTTTGACACAAGTCCACAGACAAATTATAATACAAATCTGTGGGTCTTTAAGGTACACATGACAACAGCTGATTCAGCAACTCTTACTGTGAGAAATATACGTTGAGTACCTCCCTTCAAATACCTAACTACAACATGTTTACTTTAAATTGTATTCCAAACATTTCTAAATTACCCGTCATATACTTAAAGCGGTATTTAAGTATTTTGCCACCCATGCTAGGATAATTTTGATGACGACTAAGATTTCAACAACTTTAAGAACAATGGAGCTGCACTGTTGTGGATATATGTGAGTTGGCCAACTAGCAAGTGTTTCCCAGTCAATAAGAACAATTCAGAAGCTACAAAACTGAGATGGATAGCCAGCTAGTTACATTGAAAAAGGATTACAAGGCTGTTATTCATCCAATGCATTACTTGACACTAACAACTAAAAATAATAATCTCACCAACTCAAGCTTTACATTTTATGCTGTGGTTGAATCTATTATTTTGATTTGTATTTAAAAGGCTTCTTAATTCAGTGCCTTAGAAAATATTACAAGAAAACGTATTGATGAAAAAAATCATGTGAATGCACAGAAATATGTGTATCAGTTGGCGGAGGTAGCTCTGGCATGGCACTTGGGCTGCGAGTCACATCGTCAGCTGATGTCACTCACTCAATCAACTGCAGGTGTGCTAATTGAATTGCCTTCAGAGGACTTGAATACTGCATGCATTCACCTGACACACATACTCATACATCATGTGTTGCTGTGTACCTGTGTACCTGCATATTGTGCAGTTGCTGCCACCCTCCACCATCCCCAGCGACTCAATACTGTCATCTGTATTGTCACTACATGATGTTGTCAATGATCTGTAAAGCAAAAATGACAGAAATGCTAATGCTAAAACTAGCTAGTATTTTTTTGCAACTAGCTAGCTAGCACACACTGGTCACAGTAGCCAGTCTTAAAAGTAAAAGTAAGTATGGATACGCTATCCTTCCTCTTTCCACCCCACGGTATCCCTTCTTCCTCTCTTCCTCACCTGTCAGTCTCCCTACGAGAAGTTCCACACCTCTTCTTCTGTTTCTTTTTGTCTTCTTCTCCATTCCACAACTCTTTCTGATATTTACTCCTCCACTCCTTTTGTTTCTTGTCATCAGTTTCTCTTATTTACACCTTTGTTTACCCTTTCTGGATCCATCTATTAATTTCTCCCTGGTTTAATTGTGTTTGTCTCTTTTACTCCATTCTCTCATGTATCTCTTCTGACTAGTCAGCAGACCACTCTTTCTTCTGTTTCTTTCCCCTTAACATCTCTCTCTTTTCGTCACCCCCCCCCCACACACACACACACATCCCCCCACGAACACACACACACACCTGTGCCTCCATTTCTTTATCTCTATCCCCTCTTCATTTCACCTCTCACTCTTTTCTCCATCCATATCTCTTTCAGCCGTCTCATCCTCTTCCATACCTTCCTACTTCACAACCATTACCTCCCTTTTTTTCTCAATTTCTCTGTGTGTACACCTCTCTCTCTCTCTCTCTCTCTATCTCCCTCAACCATCCCCTCCCTTCATCTTCTTTTCTCTCCTCCCTCTTTCATTGTTTGGGCTGTAATCAGAATGTGCTGGGTAGATTGGAGCAGACAGGAAAGTGGAGCATGTGCTCAGTCCAGCCTCTCTGCCTCTGCCTGTGACCTAGAAAACAAGAGCTTCAAGCCTCAGAGAGAGAGAGAGAGAGAGAGAGAGAGAGAGAGAGAGAGGGGGGTATGGTAGGGGCAAGGAGGGACTGAGGAAGAGAGGGGGCAAGAATAGATAAGAAGTCACTGGACATGGCATTTCAAAAATTTGGAATGGAATCCAACAATTATAATTATGCAACAAACTTCATGAGCTGAATACATAATTACAAAACATCTTAACCATTTTATCCATTTAATTTCATAGTAATGTTATGTTTATTAGACTGGTATAGATTTACGACTGAATAATAACAAGCTTTATAAAAAATAAACAGTGGTCACTAGAAATAAAATAAAAAAGAAATGGTGTAAGAGTGCATTGGGGCAAAGCAGAGTAATCAGGGGAGGATGAGAGAATGAAAGAGAGAGCTAAAGAAATGGGTTAGACAAGCATGCTGGGTTGAGGGTGGGGTTGAGAGATTGTATAACACTCTGTCCTATTTAATCCTGTAAACACACACACAAGCGTATTCACACACTATTCTCACACAAACCTGACAAGACATTGATCTTGAATGCACCAAATGACGATTTTAATAAGTTGTGTTCAAGAGCAAATGTTGCAAATTCATGCAACATAAATAGATGTTCAGTTAAAAATGTCACTTAACATTTAGTGCAGCAATTAGCAACTTCACAGTTTATATAATTCCTTATCTTTAGTAACAATATTTAATCATGAACACAAAATGAAAATGAAATAACACACTCAAGGGAGGTAATCATGATTTAATTTAGGCTCAAAAAAGCACAATCGTCACAAGAAAGCCGTTACTGTGATTATTGATACAATCGGATGGCCGTTTTGATGACCACCGAACAGTCAAAGGTACTGTAGGTAAAAAAATAATCTGTACAAAAAGTTGTCCCCCATCAATGTTGTTTAAGCTAACGAGGCCCTCTGAGAATTTCTTAACAACACAGACAACTCAGTGCCAGTGGAATGTGACGTCAGAGCTGCCCGAGCACTGTTTGGAGTGGACCACTACTTTCCAGCCAATTAGGTACCAGCGATCTTCTTCTGTGAGGCACCTTTGCCCATTTTGTGACACCACTGTCAATCAAACTTGAGCTGAAAGAAAGCACAGGAGTTTGACAAGAACAGGTGCTGTGTATTATATTTGAATCTGTTGTATAATGTTACCTATTGCAGATTTAAGTTGAATCCCATTCACATGAACAACCAAGATTAAACCTACAATACATATTTTTGTGGTTCACACAAAATATCCCTTCACTTAGCCACATAAGTCAGCCTGGCATGGCCTTTTTAGCAGAATCATTTCTGCATTATGAGGTGGCAACATGCACACATCATAAGCGGATGCCCACAGAAAATGTTCATAGTGCATGAAAACATGCATTGAGTACACATTAAAACATACAGCAACACATCCTGTAGCACATCTCAGTCATTTACAGTATCATAAAGGATCTCTGATTGGTATTGTTTAAGCATCTGTCTCTGTTGTTCAAAGCAAACATCCCCAAAATTGTCAACCAAAATAAAATGAAAAGAAGACAGACAAAAACAAACAAAAGTGAAATCCACTGCACACACGCTCACTCCCCCCGTCCTCCATCCCCACCCACCCGCCCACGCCATCCCCCACCCCATGGCCACCTTCCAACCACCCAAACTCACTGTCTCTCCTTCTTTGACACGCATACATGCACACACATGTCCTTCACGGATGTTTTCTCCTCCACAAGGAAGTAGCCCTCGATACCCAGCTCTCATGTCCCACATACCTTCTCTAAGATTCCTGCCCCCTTCCTCCCCCCATGCAGAACTGAAAACAGGTCTCCACAACCCCCCCCCCCCCCCCCCCCCCCCCCGCCCCACTCAACACACACACACACTGCCAGGCTATGATGTAATGCAATAGTAATGCTGCACATCCAACAATCACTAAGCATCACAAACCAACCCAGGCCCTGTGTGTTGGGACATCTGACACACACACACACACACGCACACACACACACACACACATTGGAAAAATGGTGGTATACAGAGACTGACACGGACATGCCTATACACTCCCATACTCTGACAGGAACAAAGACACACACACACATCTACACACATTTACTTCTACAAATGCACCGTGGATGATGAGTACTACCACGCATGGGTAAAGCCACAGTAACATCGTAGCTACATCAAAAAGTTAGTGAATAAAGCCTGATAAAACCTGTGGGAAGGTTTGGTGGATTTACTGAGGGTAATACTAATGAATGAAGCACCTGAGAAAACTGCACTGCTATGAGGTACAGCTTCACATTTAGGTGGAAAGAGGTCAAAGTTTTTGTTAGAGTAGGCACAATGTTAAATCATTTCCCAGGGAACTTGAGGTAGGACAAATGTTTTGCTGTTCATGCTTGTACCAAATTTCCAAAACAAGACTGCATAGAAATTAATTTATAACACATAGCATTATGAGATAATACATTGTCATATTAACAATGTTGAAATGCTGTTCCTTTTTCATTTTCCAAACATGGTCTGTGTTGATTATGAGAAAGTGATTGATGATTAGTGATTGACGGATTATGTTTTACAAAAACACACAATATGAATGCACACTGAAACAATTTACTGCACAACACCTTGTTATGGATAAAAAGTTACAGAGAGGGGAAAATGTTGAGATAATGTCTTAATGTCCAGTTTAATTTCATGGTGTGTCTTCATTTTCACCGTATAATGTGAGCCCCGTAACTAGTGAACCTTCAGAGACGGCACAGCATGGCTTTGGATGTATGTGTGGGAAGATAGAGAGAACATTCTAGACTCGCAGGCTGCTTGTGTTTGTGCTAGACTATAAATGGACATGCCATGTGTGTCTGTGTACGTGTGTGCACATGCTAGTGGATGGAGGATACACATTGTTAATTGTGTATGTGTTAGTGTGTGTTGTATACACATCTATCATTTTGTCTGTGCGTGCATGTAGGAGTGGGAGGATAGCAGTGCCTGGTGTTTCTTGCCAGCATCCTTGTGTGTGAGTACTGCTTTGCATGTTTGAGGCATCCAGGTTGTTCTCCAATGTCTGTGGGTGTATTGTCCATGAGTATGTATGTATGAACTATTGCAACCTATACAGAACAGTGTACATATATAGACAGATATATATTTATATATAGACAGAGAGATAGAGATATATAGATGCATAGATAGATATAACATATTACACATTTGAAACCCATTGATTTAGTTTCTGTACTAAACAACCTTATGTTCGTGTCTGTGAAGTGTACAGGTTGTTTGGAATGGTGGGTTGATGGTTATTGGAGGAAGGCAAGTGATGGGATGATGGATCCAGGTGGTGGGTTCTGGGTATGGCAAAACTCCTACCTGGAGCTCAGCATGGCGCCTGGAAAGCAGATAGAGAGGAAAGGAAAACGTGAGGCAGAAGGAAAGTTAGCGAGTGGAAAGCAGTTGTGTGTCCTAGCATCCTTTAGTTTTTCATGTCCAACTTTAGAATTATTGCCTTTTACAAACCCAAATTTGATTGGAATTTAGTCTGGGGTGCGGAACTTCTGCTTGGTCACAAAAGAGTGTGATATAAGAAGCACACGCTTCATATCCAGGAACATGCTTGTGTTTATCTATAAAAGTGTCCTTAAGTTCCCCACCCTTATCTAACTTAGTCAGGAATTTGTTAGTTGAATTAGCAACCTTCACCATCTCTTACAAACAAATGTAGCTTGTGCTGTAGCTAACAACCAAAACCTAGTAATTCGATTCCCTCTGAGGCAATCCCGGATCTAATGTTATTGGATAGGTGAAAGCATGTGCTTTTCTACTTGATCATGTTACTGTATGTCACTGCAGGTCTGGGATTTTCCGAGTTGGACAAGAAACACACTGCTTACTCGGATCATTCTAACAGGACTATATAGAGCAGTGAGAGTCACTGTGAATGTGCGTGTCATAATATGTAATTTCCTTACATTTTAACAGAGCTACCTAATTTGCAATTATATTTTATCAGGAAAAGGTTGTTGATGAGGAGGACTGTAACATTGCAGTATGTCATGGTTCAGGCTGTATCTTCAGGCAGTATCTGTATCAGAGTAAAGTCATAACCTTGAAGCATTACACTGCCCTCCCCTGGCCCAAAGTTGAATGTGCCTTTAAAATATAGGAGAACATGCAGTATATATCATAATCATATACAAATGTATGATACATATATTTTTAAGAACACTAAAATGTTCATGTATTCATTAAGCTAATTGTATTTAAAATGCTAGACAGTACAGATAATAGTCCTTCTTGTTTATGTAATCTAGTGTTGGATAGAACCTGCTGGTACAAAGTCTGTGTCCCAGTCTCCCAGACACAGGCTTTAAAAGCAAAGGGATCTTTTTTATTTTATGTCTGTCTCCAAGTTTGAACCAAGTTATAATCTTTATCCAGCCAGAAGCTTTTGTCAGACGTTATTTAGGATCATTTTACAGTCAAATTCACTAAAAACTGGTCAAACCAATCATAAGTGGGCTACATATTAACTGTTGAGTTTATCTTCATTTTCAAATAAAGGTACTCTAACTTAACTCACCTGATTCAGCTTCCAAGTTGGTGTCGAATAGACAACTGTTGATACTTTCGGCTTAAAGTGATTGTGTAAAATTATCACACTGAGCCCAATAGACAGAACCTCCCCCCCACCCCCTCCACACACACACACACACACACACACACACACACACACACACACACACACACACACACACACACACACACACACACACACACAGAATACCAACAATCAAAGCACAACATTGCCATCTATAGGTGGGATCTCAGAATGGTAATGGTAGAAGAAACGGTTAAGAAAAAATACTTGATCGGAAGTTACACTGCTGTTACTAATGCCAATAATGTTATGACACATAACAACTTTGTATTTTGTCCCACTCAGAGATCTTACAGTTTAGACTTTTTGTGAAATACAATACAAGTGAAAATGATTAATGTTGTGCAAAGGTTTTCCATTTCCCAACCTGTTGCTCTGCAATCGCACCCACAGTCCTTTACATTTCACTTTGAGTGGCTTGCAGTTGCCTCCCCTCCTCTAATTGGACAGTCTCCAGATCTTCCAGCAGCATGATTGTCAGCGGTCGTTGTAATGAGTTTTTTTATAGGGACGGGAGACAAATAACTGTGGCACTACTTCATGCCTATTTCAAGCACCACATTGACAGTCACAGTTGAGCAGGTATCATTTGAGCTATATTTCTTCAATATTTTTCATCTCAATTCAGTGCAGTGATTGGTAATTCCCTTGGCTTTGAAAAATAATGACTAATATTTCAAATTCATATGACATTCCATATCATGGAACGTGGATTTAAAATGGGGTTGTGAGATCATGGGTTTGAGACAATGATTTACATTTACAACAATTCTATCCCTCATATAAACTTTATTAAACATGAATAACATAAATTGAGTCAGATGAGGGTCAGTGATAGGCATGTTTTCATGTGTACATTGTCACATTTGTATGGGTAAGCATGTGTGCTATGTAGGTGGCCTTCACTTAAGTCCCCTTGTTTGACCTCCCTTTTCCCTAAATAGAGATTCACCCATAGTGATGCAGACCCACATGTGATTACATACAGTACATACAAATAGACACACACATGCATACACAACCTCCACAGTGTGTTCTCCTAACTGATTTCCTAACTGTGTAAATGCATTATTGTTAGCGTTGCTACTCCTGAAGAGCCTGCAGGGTGTGTGGGCTTTTGCTCATTCCCAACACCACAAAACAAGCTACTTACAAAGAATCGAGATCCCAGTAAATTACTTCTGGTGTATTTGGCCTTTCCCAGAGAGCAAGACGCGTTATGGAAGTGACGTGGGACAACTGGGAAAACTGGGTTTTACATTTGGCAGAGACACAATAAACTGAGAAGAACCACAGCACTGATGGGGTTGAATAACACCTACTGTTATTCAACAGAAGCAAGGGTTTACTGTATGTCTAAAGTGTTCATGTATGTTTTGCTGTGGAGGTTGTGAATGACTTGTCTTCAAACAGTGATGAATGATAAAGGCCAATACATCTGCTGCATACTGTTTTAAAGAAAGCTTATAGTTATGTAGAATGCTGACTTTTTGTTCCCAATGCATTCCAATATTTGCCCTTACCCCAACTAACTACATAAAGTTACATGAAGTTGAAAGCCTAATTTAATCCTAACCCTAATGATGACAGGCATAAACCTAATTTGTGAGTCATTAGTGATCTTTGTCAACAGCTCCTGAGGACAGAGAGAGGCCATGGAGAAGAGGACAGAGAAGATGAGGAAAGAAGAGGGAAGAAAAAAAAATATGTGGGACATGATTGTCATTTGAGAGAGGAAAAGGAATTCATAAAACAAGCTGAATGATAAATGTTGTATGACCTATAAAGGGTAACACTTTACATACAAGTTACATTACACTAGTTTTGAGTTAAACTTTATTAAGTATGAGCCTACATTAGACACAGCAAAGGTTGATCAAATGTTGTGCAGCTGGGGTGATAATGCCAGTATTGTCATACCGCTGCCTCAATGACCTGAGTGTGCGCAGCACACACGCATCTCAATCTAGATAGGTGCGTTCTCCGTTTACGCAGTCTTGCAAGACCATTCTCTCAAGGACACTTGCAAGAACGTTCTGCTCAGGAACACAACGTTCTTCGGATTGATAAACAGCCACTGGTCACTACGACCATAGATATATATATATATAAATATAAACACGTGTTTATATATATCTATGACTACGACGACCTTACGTGGAGGAAATTGCGTTAAATGTGTTTCCGGGATGCTTTCAGTGGAAGGCACGGATGGCACAAAAAGCAAATTTTTTAAATGTATGACATGATCAAGGTGTAGATTCTTTAGAAGTGAAACATATTCTTTCTCGAGGTAAGTTGTTGCATCTCTTTTCTGTCTTAAGGTTTCCTGTGGTAGGACGTGTCTGTCTTTCTGATATGGTTTAGCCACTTCAAATCATAGCCTACCGGCTAACTAACTAGTCAGTTAGCACGTGCAACTTCTTATCCAGCGTCAGTTTTCGTTGACTATTCTGTTGATGCATCGTACAGATATGTCTAAGGAAATTAGATATAATGTGTAAGATATACAAAGTATTGTTGTTAGCTTGTTCGTAAGTTTCTGTTAAGTTAGCTTGTTATTGTTCGCTTTTGACATTTTATGAGTTGTGGCCAGTTTAACTGAAAAGTTGCATCTGTTAGACTAGCCAATGTGTAATAAAAAAATAAGTTAACGCTAAATGAAATCTGTCATGCCTCAACTTGACCCTGGCGCTAGTCACAAGATCAGCGTAGTTCTGTACTAGGGCCAAGTAGGGGCTGAATAGGCTGTTACATACTTAGCAGGTGATTATGAATGGCATCTAGCCCATCCTGACCTAGGGTCAGGTTACACATAGTTTCCTTAGGTTTCTCTGGGAAGGCAAAATATAGAGTAGAGTAGACTTATAGAGTGACCAAAGTTAAGTGCAGCAAGCCTAGAGAGCATTTACTTACACATTTTCTCTGTGCAACTGTCTGCATGAACAATATTAAACCTACACAGTACCTGTTTGGGGTAACTAGTCAAAAGCATACAATTACAACCTAAACGGTGAAGGCTAGCTTCATTTTGTGTAATTTACCCAAGACATTTGTGCTATTCAGATAAGATGAGTGACATTGTGGAGAATGAGACAATATTCTACGCCAAGGCAGAGGAGTATTGGAAGGATGTGGCGCCAACCGTGGACGGGATGCTTGGAGGCTATGGCAGCATCTCTGATATAGACCTCAATGGCTCTAAGAAGTTTCTGCAGAAGTTCCTCGGCGTAAGACATTCCCTCTCGCATCAACTGAAACACATTTAAATGTACATGGGATAAAAAATTTAAAAAAGTTATAGTAACATTACAAAAAAAATCTAGTGGAGTTTCAGAACCTTATTGAATCCCACGAGCCAGCTCATGTGTGCACTGGCTTTACGTTTAATGAGGATATTCACTTAGTCTACAAAGTACACTGTACTTGATTACCAATTGCAGAATCTGCCTTTGAAGAGCACAAACCTTTTCAAATGTGAGCTGCCGATAAATCAGCATGTTATGCAGCAACTTCCGCTACTCATCCACAATCCGATCTACCTCCACCCTTGCTTTAAAAGGAGGGTGAAGGAAAAACTGGCATGGGCTGTGCCCTGGACTGCGGTGCCGGCATCGGGCGAATCACCAAGCGGCTGTTGTTGCCTCTGTTCCGCTCGGTAGACTTGGTCGATGTGACACAGGAGTTTCTGGATAAGGCCAAGGTATACCTGGGTGATCAAGACGGCAAACGGGTGGAGAATTACTTCTGCTGTGGCCTGCAGGATTTTGTCCCGCAGGATGGACGTTATGATGTCATTTGGATCCAGTGGGTAATCGGTAAGTCTTATGCAAGGACAACAAGTGGTATTTGAAACTGCTTGTGGGTGAAACAAATGGGTTTGAGCCACTATGTTGATTTGGTATTGGTTTAATGATCAGACAAGCATCGAGTGATGTTTTAGTATTAAAATATACAATAGATCATATACTATGAACATCCTTGTGAATCTGTTCTCCTCTGCTACTTCTCAGGCCACCTGACTGACGATCACCTGGTGGAGTTCCTGCGGCGTTGCCGTGGTGGCCTGCGGCCCAACGGGCTGATTGTAGTCAAGGACAATGTGGCGTATGAGGGTGTGGTGCCCGATGAGGTGGACAGCAGTGTGTGCCGGGACCTGGCCCTCCTGCGGAGTTTGGTGGGGCGTTCAGGCCTGCGCATCATCCACGAAGAACAGCAAATGAACTTCCCCAAGGAGATCTACCAGGTCCACATGCTGGCCCTCAGATAGGGCCCGCGGTACTGAGACTCAGGGGAGGATGGAGGGTTTGTGTATGTGGATTCTCACTCTTTGCTAGCCTTTAGGATCTTTGTGTCAGTCGAATGGGAAAGGATTGGATGAGTTCAGAATTATGTAATGCAGATGAGATGACTTAAAACTAAAGGTCTCATAGAAATGGTTTTATTGTCCTCACTGGCTATCCTATCCAGTCCTTTCAGTTCTACACAAGTGCCAAAGGTCAAGGACCTACTGTAGCATTGAGCCAAAAGGATGGATGGTGATCCAAATGCTGCTTTCGACACGTCCATGGAAGATGATCGCATCAAACCTCCAATAGCCCAGAGTTGGACTGCCCTGCTTAGTGGCTGTGTGTTTTGTCTACTTGTATTTAAGTAAGGTTTTAGGACATCACTATATTTATATTCATGCATTATGAGACTCTTCTGGAAGACCATGAATTGTAGGCCTCAACTCCGCATGTCAAGTAAACATGTTGCTGGTTTGCCAGTGCTTGATATGGAGTGTATTAAACAAGTGGCCATGGGTCCTTTTTAGATGCCTGTTTTGATCATATTTTACCATTTGACATCCCATTTCTGAGATTCAGCTGTTATCTTGACTTTGTTAGGTACCTTGCTGTTGAATGCTTATAACATGATTGTATTGAAAGGCAGGAGTGAATTAAATATATATTTACAGAAATATAATCTGTGTTGTGTATTTTTTATCGTTGAGAGTTTAGATTTAAGCTTACATAGATTTACCTCTGCATGTTTACCTGTTCATTGCTGTTGTACAATGTTGCTCACAAACATTTCTAAAGGCTTTAATTGGCACAATAAATAACTGCATAATTGAATTTCATGAACTAGGCTATTATTTACACAAATGTACATACAGCATGGTCATGTCTTCCTACACGTTATACAAAGCAGAACATTTGTCCTAATATTCATATCCTTTCAACCATGCTGCTCATAATTAATGAGAAATATTCATTTCAGCAATCAAAATCGGCAAAGGATTAAAATCAGCAAAAGTGTTATCTATTTTATGGGTAGTCCATAATTTCACACCTGGTTAAAGTATAGGAAATGTTATAGAAGTGGGCCATGAGGGGTATAGATAATTCAGTTGTTTGGCAGTTAAAGAAGTTACTTTTGAACTTTTATCTGCTTGAAATAAAGTTTTCAAACATTCAAAATACTCTTGGTTAAAGTACTCCAATATACAGTGGATATCACAACTCTTCGCAGCCTTTCAAAACAATCCCCTTTGTCAACATTTTAAGGTTGGCAAAACCTAATTTGCTAAACGCAGTAAGCACACACAAGACCAATGTTGTTTTGCCATACAACAATGCTACGATTGCCAATTAAGGTAGATAGGATCCCCAATCTGTGAACCCAGTGGTCAGGAGATTAGGACCAGGTTTCTCTCTGGAGACGGCCTGCTTTTTCCATGGCAACCAGCATCTCTTCAGCCTCCTCTGAGGACACACCCCCCTCACTCTGAAAGACCATCTTCAATGCGTCACATACGCTTGATGGCATCTGTTTGGCATTGCTGCAAGAGGGACATAGTGGAAGGTCATCTATACATTCATAGTATCGCTAGGTAACACTGGATAGGTTGGCATGCCCACAAATGACTGATTTCTTCTCTTTAAGTTACCAGTGCAATTGAACTCATCACAGACTAAGTGTTTGATACCATTATATGTGCTGCTAGTAATACTTTACTTTCTTACGGACATATATACATAAACTAATACCACCATTTTAATCATTTTGTCTTTGTATGCCACCACAATGGATTTGACATAACTATCACTTGAATATGTTATGGTAAACAGCTGAAATGACAACAATTATATGGACTTAACTGTATAGGCTCACCCAGCAATGTAAAAGTAGGCATTCCTATTGGCAATCAGATCCCAGAGAAGTTTGGCCTGGTCCTTGACACGATGTTGTACATAAATTTTGTCCTCCTGAATACAAAAAGGTTTATAAAGTTGAGTTGACAGTAACCATGACATAACTGAAGAACAGATGATGTGTGCGTGCGTGTTTGATCAACCTGGTCTCTTGAAAATGCAGTGAACAAAGTGAGGTGCCCGGCCCTTTCCATCTCCTCCCATTCAGAGCGACAGTAGAAATCTTTGTACTCGGACCGACAGCCAAAAAACAACACATTAACTGAAACCAAGAGGAGAGAGAGGACATTAATCTCACATAATTATGCACATACCCTTTTTACATCTTTACACATACTACTTACATTTGTCTTGAAAAGCTAAACATGTCTCACATCTGTGAATCACTTTCAGGTGTCCTTTCCATCAGGGGAAGATAAACAATGGAGTTGGGTGTGAACAGGTTCTCTCACCTGTCCTAGACTGGGCTGCCCTCTCCTGGACAGCAGACCTGAAGGGAGCCACCCCTGTCCCGGGACCAACCATTATCACAGAAGAGGCAGGGTCTTTAGGAAACTTTAGACTCCCCTTCTTCACCCACAGAGGCACATATACGTCCCCTGAAATATGGTACAACCCAAATGTGACCACCATTAAATTGTATTGATTGCCATAATCCCAGATCATAATAAAGAAAAACGGTGTCTGTGACATAAGCGTGAAAACAGTCCACCCTGCAAACCTGTAACAATATACAGTAAAGAGAATGTAGCAGCTGCAAATACTTCCTCAGTGTTTAACAGACCTGACATGGGATCCAGGGAGGCCAGCCAAGAGGAACAAAGTCCTCTGCGAGGTTTCTGCATCTTGGTTTTGTAGCACACCACAGCAAGTAGGATCTGGATTACATTGGGATGCAACTGTAGGAGAAAGGGGGGTTGTTTATTAATCATTTATTAGGAACTTTAACTAAAGTTTTACCTAAGGTATGACTTGGTATAAAGGCAACTTTGTGTAAAAGTGAAGCGCAAAGAGCATAAAGTGAAGCAAAAGCTGATTCAACTCCAGCTGCACCTTTTGGGAAGAGGCGATAGAGAATGAGCGAGGCTGGATCTCAGGGAACAGGTCCAGTAGGTAGTCTGGCTTTAGCTCTGCAGTAGTGTGAGGGAAGTCTGTTAAAACCTGCCATGGAGAGAAAAGAAATATTTATTAAAAAATAACTGCTGCTCTCTCAAAAGCTCTCTCATGAATATTATACATACATACATACATGCACACAATACATACAACAATGGTGGTAGTGTTGCATGTCAGGTGTGTAATATTCTTTCGACAGACACCTCGAGAGCAGTGCGCCGGGGCCTGTTGCAGTAGCCGTGTAGTTCATCCTGGCCCTGGGCGGAGCTAAACTCAGTCAGCTTCTCAAGCTCCAGCTCGTTAGTTGCAAAGGTGGCCAGCTGCTCAAAGAAGGAGCGTCTTGGCACGGCGGAAATGTCCAGGAAGTTCTCAACAAGGTAGCGCACCGTGCAGGGCTGGGGAAGCTGGGATGGGACTGGGGCTGGATGAGTGGAGAGGAGGGAGGGTTGAATTACAATCTTTGTAGAGCAAGAGAGTAAACTCATTAAATGCTCACCAACAAGTGCTTTAAGTTTCTTAACATTGTATGTACAGTGTATCAATGTTTCTTTCAGGATAAGCTTTCCAGGTCAGCTTCAACCTCAATCATACACACACCTGAACTGTCGTCTGTTGAGACAAGTGTAAACTGGGTATCAGGGTTCAGTCTTAGTAGCTGACAAAACTGTTCTACATCCTCAACGGCATTACAGGGACGCATCATCACCACGTCACCAGCTGTGAACCTGAAACATGCACACAAGGACACACGCTCATGCACACATGGACCTTGGTGTAGCAAACACAATGCAGTCCAGAATGTTTTATAGCTGCATTGTCTAAATTCAAACTCAGAGCCCAATGTCTGTTACATTACTGAATTGGTTACCTTAAAGACAAAACCATTTAAAGAGTGGTAATATCAGACAGGGTGGCAAATTTAGCATACATGCAGACAAGGCTACTCACTCTATATTCGAGCCTGTTATGTCAAACTCGATGTGCCGGACATCTTGGAAATGAGAGGTGTGGGTCACTCTCTGATTAGACACCATCCTAGCTGGGAAGGGGTTGGACTGAGAAGGTGTGGTCTCATTCTCTGGCATCCTCAGCCTGTCAGAGGCCTTCTCTATAGCATTACCCAGTAAATGGAAAACGTATCTTGGGGGGAGCCTGCAAAACAGTGTGTGGATTGAGAGATAAAGTAATGTAGAATCAGGGGAAGAATCCCTCAAATGAATTAATTTGAATGAGTTTGTGAGGAAGAAGAGCAAAAGTTGGGTCAATTGTCAGGTATAAAACCCCATACTAATGTTGAGACAAAAAAAATATATATTACTTGAGATGCTCAGTATATACACAGTGCCGGTCAATCTGAGACTTACGGCTCGCTGTCGCTGAGCTGTCTGGTACCGGTGGGAAGAGGATAAAAGGCAAGAACCTTCTCCCAGAATGATATGAGCCAGGGGTCGATCACGCCGTTTGCACTGTTGAACACAAGACATCCATATAATTCAGTGATAAGCAATTTTTTTATCATTTGCATTAGCTAAACTCTGCAGTCTGGTTTACCCAACTGCCAACATCTCTAGCCCATGGTTTGTCACTTACCCCAAATCATGTTGGTCATCCGCCAACCCCACAGGCAGTAACACATTGGCCCCCAGCTGCAAAAGTCGCTTATAAAGCTTCTTAGCTACAAAGTTGAACCTTCAAATGAAAGTTAAAAAAAACTAAATGTCTCCATCATTCACAGACAGGGCTTTTCTTACTTATTGAATGTTGGGCTTCAATTCCGAATTAAGCGTCCAGACAGACATCTAGAGTCTTGTTTGTGTCCCCCCCTCCTAGTGCCAATGTACAAGTGTAGGAAGTGGGTTATCGCTGTGGTTACTCGGTATGCCAGTCTCACTTGGAATAGGATGAGTCTCCCAGACCCAGCACAGCACAGTCAAGGCGACATAGAGAACCAGCCGGAAGTGATTTCCTAAACAGGAACCGCCAGAAATTCTTGATGGTAAAAATAAATAGGTAATTTTAAATGATTATCACAATTAATAAAACAATGCATCTGTCTGATTAGCATACAGATATGTTAAGGTTTTCACAGCCTGCTGTACCTTCATATTGTCTGGAGGATCACCTTCGCCAGAAGTAGCACACACAAAGACAACCAGAGACTCAGAGATGAGGTTACACTGTAAATTTGCCAGATTTGCCAGAGTTAACAGCATTCATAGTAATTACACAAACTAAAACAAATCTATCCATGTGAATTAGCTTTTTCACCCCTTGGGAAATGTATACCCTGAATTGATTAGTACCTAATAAACTGTCTGGTTAATGAGTATACCTGTTCAATGCACAATAGCATGCTCATGTAATACACTCTAAGACAGTATTTATCTTTTCAACTGACCACACTGTAACTGTCGAGAGCTTCCACTCTGACTAGCATCCGCCTTCTGAGCGCCTGTCGACCAATCCGTTCTGCTGTGTCCTGAGAAGTCCCAGTCTGGCTCCCATAGAGTATCAGTAGAGACGAGGTCGACATTCTGACGGAGAAAGACACTTCTGAGACAGCAGTTCACTCAGCTGATAATATGTTACAAATGCGTATAATATGTACAACATGTAGATTAATTGTGAATTATCCACCAAAGTTAGAAGGAAACATGACAGATCACATGACAGTTAGACTGTCAACAGACATGACTGGAAAGGCTAGCGTTAGGTGTCTGTTCCGTGTCTTAATTGCAATATGAACTGTTTAATCATGTTTGATCATTAGCCATTTATGACAGAAATGATATATGAACATCTAACGAATCTGCGAGTAAGAAACCACTCGTAATCAATGAACAGGTTAGACACAGCATTGTGAACCACAGATAACCTAACCTAGCCAGCAGGCCGTCAAGACCAACTTGCTTTTAGAAGTCAGAAATTAGATCCACTGGGGGATCTCATATTGAATATAATTGAGACAATAAAAAATAAAATATTTTAGTTGTAGGCTAGCTACCTGATAATCTGTTGAGTCCCCCACCAAACTCAAATGGGACACAGGCAGCTTGCTAATCATGTTATGAGAAATTCCTCGTCTTTTGGTTTTGCGGCAGTCGACGCTCAATAGCGTATTACTGCCCTCCGCAGGTAAGGGGGTTACATTACAGTATGCCGATAGAGTGCAGTAACCAATGGTGTACACCTGGAGTTCAGTATGCTGCTGATCCTCCTACATGGGGAGGTTGATGCCAAGCCTGTCGAACTCACCACATATTCAATTGGATTCCCAGCGCCTGCTGGTTAAATAAAGAAGACCCTGCTGCCCTGGCCTCCCTACTGTAGTTCAGAATGCAGCCTGAGCCACTACCTTCCTGAATCCACAAACAACACGTCGTCCATCCTCCCTCTTCCATAGATGACTTAAGGCACACCTTTTCTCATGTTTTATTTCACAATAATACATGAAAATGAAATCTGATAAACTCATTCATCTACACTATGAAGTTTAGCATGATAAAATTGGTTGGAAAAATCGAAGCAAAGACATGGAATGGGGAAAGCACATTTATTTTCCCATAGCAGGTTTTCACATCACACAAATAATATAGCCTACTACTAAAGAAAGATGTCAACAACATTAACTTTTTTTATATCTTGCCATAACATCTTCATCCAAGTGATATAATAGCAAATAACAATTGTGAAAAGGAACTGATTTTTTTTAACCAAATTAATAAAACTCATGACATATACAGGGCTATTTTTAGAGTAGATAAAATGTAGATGTACTCAACATTTAACCCATATCATAGTCTGATTGTTAACACATGCATTCATGATTTCCATTCATGTTTTAAAGAAAAAAAGGGCATTTAACACTGTCTGTTTGTGCAGTGCTTCAATAATTCAACAATTAGTTTACATTTCAGCATACTGTGATAAATAAATGCATATACGATACAGTACATATGTGTGGTAATAAGTGATATGCACAAGATACAAGCGCAGGAAAGATAACTCTGTATGTATGTGTGAGAAAGATAGTGTGGTGGTGGTTGGGTTTGGTTGACATTACGCCATCTTATATATATATAGGCCATATAGAGGTCATTCTCATCAGCGCCAAATCCACACTCTCCAAACAGCAAAACCTCTGCATCACCATTGATGACTTTCCAAGTTTATATATTGGATCTGTCCCAATTTGAGGCTTGTTTTTTTACCTCCACTGTTTTGAACCTATACAGGCTCATTTTCTGTAAGATGTCCTTGTGGCCTGAAAGGCGCCCCCAAAATAAAATGTATTATTATTACTATTTTAATATTCTTGGACTTGAAAGTAACATTCAGAATAAGACACATTTACATGACCACATAAAAAATAAATAACAATCTACCATATTTCACAATTAACACTATTCAATGGATTGCAATCCTGCATCTATTTTTACACAGATTGTTCTTTGTCGAGATTACATACAATATTTTTGTCGACATAACATACAATATTAATGTCCGTTATTTCCTGTCGCATGCCAAGTTATGAATGACTAAGCGCACTTGAATAGTGACGGATAGAAAAGTGCATACAAATAGGTTAGCGACTGACCAACGATATAGAGGACAAAGCATTAAAGGTTGCAGCATTAGATGTGACAGACACATACACACTTTCATTCCGAAGGTGTGGTGGGATTAGTGGGGAAAAGGCACGCTACAGTTAGGTCCAGGTGTGTGACCAAGGCATAAAACAGTCTAACAGATGCCAAATAGTCACAAGACTCTATCCCTTTGAAGTCATAAATAAATCAAAATTGCATCCAACAAAACAAATCGATCCACTGATATGCTATGTGGCCAAAAGTATGTGGACACCTACTCAGTTTGTGGACACCTGCTGATGGAACATCTCATTCCAAAATCCTGAGCATTCATATGGAGATGGTGCCCCATTGTACTGCTCTGACAACCTCCACTCTCCTGGGAAGGCTGTTGGAACTTGAAGATGGGCACGAATGCTGCTTGGCGATTAGACATCAAAAGGCAGCTCTAGCAGGGCAGAAATGGACCAACTGACATGATGGAAAGGAAGCATCCTATGATGGCTCCACGTTCTACCGTCTAGATTGCTTGGCAGTGTCCTGAATTTTGTACATTGGTCAGCAATGGATGAATCTAGAATAGCTGAATCCACTCAATTGAAGGGGTGTCCAGATCTACTTTTGGCCATCAAAGTGTCTTGATGCTCTATAGAGCAACCAAAGTAAGTACCCCTTATTTTTACCCCTTATTTGACTAACCAGTGATTTGGTTCACCATGATGAAAGATCTTCTTAACCAAGGGAAAGAAGAATATCCTCTCAAACTCTCCCCTCTCTCTTCACACTCTCGTTCATCCCTCTCTCCTCATCCTATTTAATACTAGATCACAGGGCGATTACAAACAGTCATGCATAAGTTGTTATTGTTGTATAGTGAAAGGAAGAGTTAATAAGGTTAGATGGTTAATACAAGTCATGTAATATAATAAAAGTGCATCCATTTAGCAGATACCTTTATTTAAAGTGATCAGCAGTCACTGACCTACACCCAAATTCCCAAATTTAGTAGTTTATTATTCCAAGGGATTCTATACACAAGCAGATGACATCTAATTACTAGGTATATTTATAGTGATATATTTTCTGATGCCCCTAATTTAGGTTGGCGCGTGACTGACAACATACAATTCAGACCGACGTCTTATGCCACATTCTCACTATGCCATCTTTTTACAGAAATCCCTATAAACTAGTCAATTTGATTTCTTAAATTGAACAGCTTGAGTTTCATAATGTCCGTTATATGGATTACAAAGTTGAGAAAATTCATCATCTTTCTAACCTGTCCAGGTCCATGGATGTTTCAAACCTCCTGCACTGTGGCCTTTCTGTTTATGACACAAAAATGACGAGCATATCGTGCCACACCCACCCATGTCTGTAGAGTTAAGTGTACAGTGTGCAAATGCGTAGTCTTGACAGATCTTATTTGAATGTGTCCGTGTCGGGTTCAGGGCCATCAGCATCGTTAGCGGGCCTGGAGGAACCTAACTGTGATAGATGCGTACCCGCTGGGAGATGTTACTGCGACACAGAGGGCAGTTCTGGATGGCTTGGTTGCACGTCTGGCAACAGCAGACATGGCCGCAGGGCAGAAAGATGACCCGAGACTGGAGGAAGAGAGAGAAAGAGAGAAAAAAAGACATAATAAAGTGTTAACAACTAGCCCGAAACATAAGTAGTGTTGTGCACGCAGCTGTGCACGGAAGAGGCATTCCCCCCCCCCCACCCAAACACACACACCGTACCTCAGTCTCCATGCAGACCACACACTCTGAGCTGCCTGGTGCATCCACAGGGCAGGGGGCTGAGGGGGTAACAGGGGTCCCAGGGGTGCCAGGAGTCAAGGGAGGGGTGGAGGTCTGGGTGGGTGCCCGGGGGAGGGGAGGGGACGGTCCAGCCTCGTCCTCAAGCTGGACTGTCTTGGAGGTGCCTGCATGAGGACACAGATGAGGTAGTAAGGATTCATTATATGTAATAGTTGGACTCCAATCAGTATAGGAAGTAGGTTAACAATATGACATAACATCCAAATCACCAGGAATCATCAGGAACAACAGTGTGTGTAAAAAGATGGTATGGACCTTCAGGGGGTGTGGCAGGATGCTCTCTGGCCCAGTTTAGAAGAGCTTTCTGGACTCCCACCTCACTGATGCCCAGCTGTCAACAATACAGTGAGGTTGTTTATCTCATTCCATTGTTTCCTTCGTTCATCCATGCGCTTAAACAAGTCAATACAGAACGTACGGTATATGCCTACACACCCATTCTACTGCTTAAAAAATAAGCACCACACCTGTGGTGCTGCTCTTTCAGTCGTTAACTCTGAGCCAACATTAACGTACACACACAGATACAGGTACTCGTGATAGGAAGCATGCTCTCATACACACACACCTTGGTGAGGTCTCTGTCGGTCATGTGGCGCAAGGCCTCTGCCGTGACTCTGTGGTGGGCCATGATGGGGAGGTAGTGCTGGGCTGACAGCTTGTACAACAGCGTCACCAACTCCTTCTCCACACCCGCCTCCTGGTTTAGGAAGAGAGAGTAAGGGAGGTAGAGAGAAAGTGAGTGAGAGAGAGGGTGAGAGAGAGAGGGGGAGAGAGAGAAAGAGAGAGAGGGGGGGGGGTTGAGTAGAGGAGACAGAGAAGATGGTATCATCCAATCTGCTGGAGTGAGCGTGGAGGGAGCCTTTGAGAAAGGCTGGTAAGAGATGGTGGCTATTGAGCACCTGCAAGCGCAGTGACAGAGGTTTGGTGTCCAGCAGTCTCTGATATTGGATCATCCAGTAGTTCTGCTGATTTGACTCGCTCTTCCTCTCCATCTCTGCCTAAAAGACACAGACATACACACATACATATTAGGGGGTTGGGGTGGACACAGGTCTCCCATGATGCTATAGAAATAGGTTCAGTGGTGCTTGGTTCAGTCTCACTCCAATGTAGAAATGCTGACCCCAGGTGACTCACCAGAACATGCTGGAGCTCCACCTCTCGTTGGCCCTTTTGTTTGAGCAGCTGCTGGAGCAGGTCACTGAGAGCGGAGCGTTGATCTGACAACACCTCCTGAACACACACCTCTTTAGGAACAACCTGTGCATATTTCCAAAACATCTCTCTCCTATCGATGTGATACCGAATAACGTAGCAAAAAGGGCTGGTTTTAATTACTTTGATCAGTTAAAGGACTAGTTTGATATACAAAGACTGAGGCTCAGACTGTGACCACTAAAACATTTTAATGGACTGTATGAATACTCTTTCCTCCTTCTCCACCCCCCCCCCCTTTTTTCCTCACAATGGCGTGAAATGTTCTCATGGCGTAAAAATGCGTAATAATAAAAAAGGCAAATCTTGAATACAAAAAGGGGCACATTCAGGGTAAAAGAGGTGACGGATGAGGGTTTTTGTTTTCAGCTATTTGTCTCCACACAAACATACCTGCAGGTTGTCAGTGTCCAGAGTGCGTCGCTTGACCTCCAGTTTAGTCACTCGCATTAGCTCACCTTCTATTAGCCTGATCTAAAGACAGAGATAACATGGGGTTTGGGTGAAAAGCGGACAACTGGGCTGGACTGAGTTTGTCTTCTGCTACAGCTGATTAAATAAAAGCTACTTCTTTCATGATAATTTTCTCTACATAATTCCACTAGTTCCTCCAGTTCCTCTGCTAGACGTGGAACGAAGATATGATCTCCTCATGTACCACAAGATCTTGGTTAATCCTGGTCAGATTTTTGCTTGGAATAACTACCTTTCAGTGATACAATTTATTATATATGTGAATTATTTTCATCAAATATTCTTTCACTATTCATTTTCTTGTAGACCTGATGTCCTGGAAATATATTGGTGGTATTCTTACATATTTATATCTGATAAAAGGAATTTAAAGGCAGATAAATTAACTTGATACAATGGCGTGTAAATCACACCGGTGTAAACAAAATAAATTCAAAGAAGCTAATTGGATGAAAGGGGCAAGAAAGGTAGTAGGGGATTGGCTGTCTCGTGGTTAAGCAACGAGGTGAAAATGACATGGTGGAGGATGTGCATGGATGATTTGGTCTGAGTTTCATAATCCCATTAGAAACCTCAGGGTATTTGTTATCAGAGATGATTTCTCTACCCATCAAATGAGACTGGAAATTGGAGCACTGAGGCCACAGTTTAGCTCACCTGACAGCCACTGAACAGCCTTCGAAGAGGGAAAACTGAGGTTAACTAAACCTACATGAAATATTTGTGGGTTTTAGTGGCGCTAAATCAATTCAACAGGGACTGATAGTGATTAATTTGTGTTTATGTTTTGTTGAGTAGTTTAGAAATGAGTGGGTGTCAGCTGTCCGGCGTACCTGCTGGCGGATGTAGCCGTGCACGCTGTCCTTCTGAAGCTGCAGGGCCTGGAAGGCCGTCTTCTGCACCTCCTGCTGCAGAGGGCCACAAAGAGCAACGTTCAATACCGAGAAGAGATTGAACGGAGGATCGTAAAAGGATATATGACCATGCTCCTCTTTTATGTTGGCTAATGGTCGGGGGGGTCTTTTTTGTCGCAGGTGTTGACTGCTATATACAGCCTGGTCGTCGTTTCAGGTTTTATTCTCAATTTTATGTTTGAGGCACTGCGTTTGTGTGTAGGCATACATGTACACAAACATGAACGTATTTGTGTGTGAGTGTCTTGTGTATTTGTGTGTGTGTGCAGTGTGAGGTGGGTATGTCGTCACCTCTTGAAGGATGTGGGCAATGGCTTTTGATTTGTCAAGCTGTTGGAGCGAAAGCACAAGATCACACTTCCTGTCCTGATTTTCCATACTACATAAGAAGAGACAGAGAAACAGAGAGACAAATGAGTGCATGCTAGCTAGCAATGACATGTTCGTTTCTAGGCAGCAAACTTACTCTACTGGCATAGAGAACTACCACATCTTAGGCTGTGGACACAAACGGTATCCAGGTAGTTATGCTGCATGCATGCATGCCTGTGTGTGTGAGTGTACATCTGACCTCCTGCAGGCTTCTGTGACCAGGCTCTGTCTGCGCCAATCGCTTGCCTGCTGTAACAGACGCACGGAGCAGCTCTCTGATAGCATCTTCTGCATGGCCACTGGAGGGAATGAGGGAGGAAGAGAAGAGGTCATAAGCAAGTGAAAGAGAGATGGGTGCACAGGGGGCGGTGACAAGGTCAGAGGTTGAGAAAGGCTGGGGGAGACACAAGATAATAGAGAAAGTCCAGAACTACTTTGCAAGTTTACCTGCCACTTCCTTCCTCCTCAGACAATCAGATTCTTCCTGAGTAATAGCAGCCAGGTACTCCATACGCATCCTGTAGTTATAGGGGGGTAAATATTATTACATCCTTTAAGGGACTTTAAAATTGTAATTTCCACATGGTGGAAGTTAACTTTGCATGGTATCAGATTACTATACTGCCAATCAATAATACAAGCTCTCCCAGTTACCGATTCTCCTCCAAGGATTGGAGGAACTCTGCACTCTTGATCTGCCTGGAACAGAATACAAACACAAGACATTGGACAAATAACACAGAAATTGAAATTACAATTACATTGTTTGTGTACTGTTTTATGCTTGCTTTCTCTACTTTTAGCTATATTGTTTAGGCTTCATTTTTCAGCAATGATTATTTTTACCTCCTGTACAGCACTTTGGTCAACCATGGTTGTTTTCAAACGTGCTCCATAAATAAATATTGACTGATTGTTTGATTGATATGTGCAATCCCATAGCACGCACACAACACACTGTGTGCACACAAACACATTACCCTCACCGCTTGTTATCGAGTAGCAGGTTACTGATGCGGCTAATGACATCTGTCTCAGCTTGCCTGACTTTTCCCAGAATCCTTTGCCTTTCTGCCTCCTGGGACCTCTGCTGCAGGGACACGCCCATCTCAAGACGCTCCTGCTCCTGCAGGGAGGGAGAACAGGGAGTTGGACAGGCTTTGGTGTAACCATTTCTTTTGGGAGACAAAACATCCAAGGTGAAAGCTTGAATCCAACACTACTGTTAGTCATGTTTAACCACTGATTTTGAACATAAAGATGGCAAACATCAACTCACATCAACTTATGTGTGTGTGTGTCTGTTGGTATACCTGTCGGACTGACTGTAGGATGCCCTCCTTCTGATTATTATTCATCAACAGTAGGTGAGTGTGTTCTTTTTGCTTCTCTTGCAGCTCACGCTCAAAGGCAAGCTTCTCCTGCTGCTTCTCCTGCTGTGTGTGTGTAGGCGTGTGTGTAGGCGTGTGTGTGTGTGTAGGCGTGCGTGCGTGTGTGTAGGTGTATGTGTGTGTAGGCGTGCGTGACAGTGGACAGAGACATAGACAGAGAGACAGGGAGAGAGCTTGGGTAAGTAATCTTGGTTGGTAACCAGAAATACATCGAACATGGATCCAATTCTAATCATTTTGCTATTGTTTCTTGTAAATTACAGAAATGGTCCAATCCATGTAAAGGAGCAAAGTATTTAACCTATTCAGTCATGATAAGATTAGAGATCCTCTCAAGAAAAAGAGGTAGTTACATTTATCAATATTTAAGCTAAGCATGTCTGCACTTACTAAGCATGCTAACGCCTACTGGTATGTGCACAACTGTATGGAGTACATTTCTTTTTAAATTGTATTTAATTCAGCATAATAATAAAGGAAGTGAAACATGCTTGAGTTCAGCTACAGGTCTGGATTACTATGGCATTTCATGAACAGAAAGTCTCTCTTCCTGTATTCCTGTACCTTTCTCTTCTCGTAGTCGTTGAACTTGCTCTGTAAAACACAGAGGGGAGGAGAAGCAATTTGATTAGATTCAATTCAACTTTATTGTTATTGCACAGAGTACAAGTACTGAGACAACCAAATGTTGTTAGCATCTAACCAGTAATCTGCCATATGGTATCATTATTTTTGATGTTTAGTGAGATTACTACTGTCATGGTGTCCTAGGTAAATAAATTACACATTTGAAGCTAAATAGAGAGTATGAAATACGGTGTGAGAGAGAAGAATGAGTGAAAGACAACAAAAGTGAAGTGTTGGTGTGACTAGATGGGTAAACCAACCTGCCAGGCCAGGTCCAGACCATCCACAGTGTCAGAGTTCTGGTTTCCACAGTCATTTTCCAGTACAGGCAGCAGGTACTGAGACGGCGGAGAGTATTCTTCTCCCAATTCTAAAATGCAAATGTGTGAAGAAGTGCATTGTGTTCCATTCAGTAGAATGTGTAAGCATTTAACTGTATTCAAAATGTAGGTAATACAATTCATTTATTGATAACTACATATAATACATATAATAACTAACCACTAACCACTTAAGATTTAGCTTAAATTAAGTAGCAGAAGATGAAAGGAAATTTTCATTGCTTTCCTAATAAATATGCAACATGTAAATGACGGTTCCGAGATAAATGATCTGACCAGTGCAGAGGAACTGTTGGATGTCCGCCGTTCCCCTGATACACACTGAGGCAGGAGGATAGGACATCTCCGCAGCATCCAGCGTCAGGCTCTAACATGGAACACAAGCAAATACACACACATCCCCACACAGCTGTTACTTAAAGTTATTAGGTATTAGTAATAAAACAAGGCAACTCCCTTGGATAAACAAACAAACAAACAAACAAACACACACTTCCAGAGTACGGACGCGGGCCAGGATCTGAGGCAGCTCCCTGATGGTGTTCTCACTGATGTCCATATTACGCAGGCTGCTCATTTGTCCAACAGAGATGGGCAACTCACTGAGGTGGTTTCCTGTACAGACAAGCAGTGAGCAAAACCTTTCAACACCAACACACAGCCGCACACGTAAAATACAACATGGATCCATTGCTCCCTAGAATAATTCTGAACTGTGTTTTCTACAAAAGTTGACTCAGAATGGCTTCCAGGCCTGAGTATAGCCTGGATACTGTACACCAAGCCAACAATCAGATCCCTCACCTTTAACGTTGAGCGTTTGCAGAAAACGGAGATCCCCAATGCCCTCCGGCAGGGCCTTCAACAGATTATTCTCCACATTAAGCACCTGGGAGGACAAAATGCCCAACCACGAGTGTCATTTACCCATAAAGATCCTTATATTTTATGTTAACTGTTAATATTTATAGTTCCATGTTAAGTGCAGTCTTGTTGATTAACAATGTAGAATGCAGAATACATTTAAGAACCATGTATAAAATGGAAGTATCTGTATATTTAATACCATGCCTACCACTGCTGGAAAACATTTACTGTTGCTAAAGCAATTAAACTTTTATTTTACTGTGTTTGAAAAAAATTAAACAATGGTATAAAAAATTACGGCAAAAATGTGTGCCAAAATAAATAAACAGCCAACAATCCCATGCCTTTTTAACAAAGTTGTGGAACAAGTTCAGGAGTCTGAATAATGCAGATGGAATTATACCTGCAGGGATGACAGTTGACCAATATCATGAGGCAGAGAGGTCAGCTGATTATCATGTAAATCCAAGACCTGAAAGAAAGAGAGTGGGCGTGCGAGCGAGAGAAGGGAAAAAATGTGGTTACTCACACACTATCAAGCGCTTAATAGCCTTTTATATCGCTCAGCCTTTCTAAATAATACCCTCCTTTTGAGTTTCTCTACATAGATGGTGGTTGAGTAAAACAAATCTGAATGCACTGTAAATATTGCATGTGACATACAGATTAATATGTACTTTCTTCTATTATTTACTTTGTTGTGTTTTATTGTATGAAATGTGGTTTGGCTTCTGACAAAATGTTGGTCCAGTTTAACACTTTATCTACCTTTAGGGTTGCAAGAGAGTTGATACAGCAGCCTTTGGGCACCAGAGATTTCAGCTCATTGCCATGGAGAATAAAGACCTGGGTGGGGAATAAGATCACAGTGATGTGAGTGCCTATCGCCTTGTTTATATGATGCTTTTGTTCAAAGACTTGCCACCATAGAATTTCATGCCTAGAGGAAAAATTATATTATCTTGTCTAGACATATATTTTTACCCCTACAGAATGTCTGCAGCTGCAACTAATCAGTAATGTCTACATACTGTCTAGAAGTTGTAACTGCACAGGACAGTACCCTTCATTAACATGGTGGTATATTTACCCATCCTATCTAGAAAGAGACTTCAAAGAACATACCTTCTTCTGTAGCACCTTGCATATGGAGATGGCACTACTAGGAACCTGCAAAGGATACCCAAGCCATTATTGTTACTCTATTGTCAAAGTAATTCATTTATTATTATTATTATGAAAGACATATGATGTTACCTGGCAGGGGGCAATACCTTTTTTCACTTAAAACATGCAGGCTTCATTACATTGCACACAACGACCAAATGAAACTTCAGTGAATTATTGGTCCTTTTTTATCTTCAGACTCCTTTTCTTTCCAACCAAATGATATGTGAAAATGCACAACAAACAACCTAGAGGTTCATATAGGTGGCGAATACATTTTAACAGCACTGTGTACATAACAGAAGCAGCACTCACCTCAGAGAGTTCGCAAATTGAGATGTCAAGAATGTCATCAGCCCCTGCTGCTTTAGACTGTCAACAATTGGAAGACAAAGGTATTTTTAGAACATGGAAAGATAAACCAGCATCCACACATATTTTCACTCTTCATTTCAATCTCTCTCTGTCACACATACACACCAGAGTTATCTGGTATTCCAGACGTTTTTTGGAGTCCTCGCTTGGTTTCCTCTTTCTAAAGAATAAAGGCATTTTTACATCCACCTGATCCACTGGTGGGCTTTATGTGTCTGACAGCCTGTCTTAATCGGCGTCCTTTCCTTTGCCGGTCAGTTCTGGTTAGGTTTAGAAAATGTCATGGAAGTTCACACCAATACTGTAGATAAAGAAGCACAACATAATTATGTATTGTGTTACCATTGCCATTAGCCTATACTCTTTTAGCTGGTAAGCTTAGGCTATTACGTTTATATTTTTTTCTGGAGCCATCCAAATAGTCATTTGACTACAATGCATCATTAGCTACATAATTCTAGATGCTAGCAAGCAGCAAATTCTTCATGTTTTTTGTCCTCATGATATTGAAAACAAGTGGTCGTGTAGCCAGTATGTTGGCTCACGGCGTTCAAACAGATTTGGTTGTGTTTGGATTCACAAATTGGCCGAATTGAAGCATTTCTCTACAGACTGTAGCACAGTAGATGTCATTTTTCATTTTTTAAGCAAAGAGATGGCAATCTGGCAAGATAACTAGCTATGTTGTTTAATTTGTAAACGTTGGCTCGTGCAATATTTTATATCTAGCTAGATTCTAGACTAACTATCTGGTCTAATCTGTTACACCAACCTTGGATATCTCTTGACGGGAATGATGACAGCACGTCGAATACATTCAACCAAGCGTTTTATGATGACAATTATAACTAGCGAAATAGTTAGCTTATACCATCACTATATTATTATGGTTATTCTAAATATCTATAAACCACCATTGTTGGTTCCAAAACTTCTTCCAACTTCTCCCTTCCTCTCTTTGATAGCTATGCTAACAACAACTGGACCACTACCCGGAAACTAAGAAACATGTTCCAGACGAAGAGGGGAGGAGACGGGTTAGGTACTACTAGCTTTAGACAAGCTGATTTACAGTAGGCTACCTATGCGGCAGAAGGGGAAAGCTAAATCAAATTTCCTGTTGATTGCTTCCAAATTTTAAAATAAATATCACGAAATAAATATATATGTTATTTTTACAATTTGAACCCACTGTATGACCCATCAAAATGGGTGAGAAGCAAGCTAGCAGGACTAGCAAACTACATGGGATTGTAATGTCGTTTTACTGTTAGCTAACAGTTGGTGGCGGTAATCCCCCAATAACGTTGAATGTCGTTTAGTTATGCAACACCATAGAATAAGGAGTAACAGACGAAATCTCGCGTGACTTTTCGTTCTTATATTACCAATGATGTCCCTCCATCTTTCCTTTCTTTTTCACTTTAACGGTGAAGGTGCAACAGTAATCGGTCGTCCCGAATCCGGGTTCATCCGACACCCTCACTTATTCAAGCTGAACTGAACTCAATTTCTACAAATCCAACATGCCTCCCAAATTCGATCCTACCGAGATTAAAGTTGGTATGTGTGGATTCTACTGTATAATAGCTTCTGTTTCAGATTACATCGCAAAATGGAGACGGTTTTTAGTTTTGGGAATCCATCTTCTACCCAGTCATCCTTTTTTTGGAATATGTTCGATGTTTTTTGTTTTGGTAGTATTTGTGGGCCTGTCATGCTGGTAACGTTCCAGCTATCCCAACATTCTGTCATCCACGTGGTGCTCTGTTAAGTTTAGACTGAAAGTAGTACGCGTGGAGAGACGAGTCTCCCATGTTTTTCGAAGATAGACAACCAAATGCATATTTTACTTTTCCGTTTGCAGTTAATTGCTTAATATACATAATTCATTCTAAATTGGCTGAATGCATGGATCCATATATACCGTCATGACTAGACTATGGAAAATATGTAGGATGTGCGGGCATCGTTCAGTCCTGGGTCCTACTGTAAGCCTGAGTCTTAAAGGACTTGTAGTGAGTTGTGGATGTTGAAAATATTACCTATACATTTGTTGTTCTAAAGAGGGAGCATTGTATTAAAGTTATAAAATTATTTTTTGCAAGTTCAGTTTTAGAAAATTGTTTTTCTGATTGACACAACAAAATACAGCACAATAGGGTTAGAGTATGCTACTGTACATTATAATCCAGAATATGGATTGATTGTTACATGTGCGTCTGTCTATGCACAATAGTCTTGTCTAGGAATAATTGAAAGAAAACAATTTGTTTTGACAGTGTACATGAGATGCACAGGAGGGGAAGTTGGAGCCACTTCAGCGTTGGCCCCAAAAAT
The DNA here is from genome assembly GCF_021917145.1 of Hypomesus transpacificus. NCBI lineage: Eukaryota > Metazoa > Chordata > Actinopteri > Osmeriformes > Osmeridae > Hypomesus > Hypomesus transpacificus. The sequence goes on along the minus strand of NC_061081.1, from coordinate 7,076,580 downwards.
TGGACCACTTGGTCTGGTAAGTGAGGGATATATTCAGAAGATTGTACGATCAATGTTCACCAGCCTCCCGCCACTATGCCTGTCATTGTTTTGTGACTTGAGCATAGTCCAGTGGAAGCTAAGACGGAACCAGCTCTAGGAAGCAGGTCTGCCCACACTAATGGGCAACTCTGTGCCGAAAGGTCTGGAACATCAACCACTAAAGTACTAATATCAGAATCAGGTTTATTGCCAAGTGAGTTATACAAACAATAATTTTGCTGTGGTGGGTTGGTGCATAAAATGGAGGTAGAGATATGAGAAAAGTACTATAAGATAAATATTGTGATATGAAAACTTGCATTAAAATTGTTTGCCATAAATGAGAAGTTATTTTTATATTGGTCACACATTAAAACCAATAAGATTCAGATTGACGGAATTGTACCTTTTTTTTTAGGTCTTAATGAATGTTCATTTTCTTATGATTTTCTTCCTGCTGTGCTTTAGTCTCCCAAAAAGGTTGGTGACGACATTGCGAAGGCAACTGGTGACTGGAAGGGCCTGAGGATTACAGTCAAGCTGACCATCCAGAACAGACAAGCTGCAGTAGGTCTCAATTATACTTGCTTGTTAAAATCCCTTTAGTTTGAAGAAATTGTTTCAGCCTTCTGGTCTCAACATATTTCTGGTGTAGGTTGAAGTGGTACCCTCTGCTTCGGCCCTGATCATCAAGGCCCTGAAGGAGCCTCCTCGTGACAGGAAGAAGGTTAAGAACAGTAAGTCACCCTAAAGTCCAGTCAGTAGGAAACACCAGTTTCAGTTGCTGTGTGAGGAGTCTTATTATGGATCAACTTGCATTGCTCCCCAGCCTCCCGCCACTAGGCTCGTCTGCTTTGAGTGATTGAGTTAAGTCCAGTGGAGGCTAAGAGAAACCCAGCCTTAAGAAACAGGGCTGCCCAATCAGTGGGCAACTCTGTGCCGCAAGGTCTGGGACACTTGACAAATGTAGATGACCTGTGTCCACTTGCTAACTAGTGTTAGTTCAGGTATGTCTAGCACCCATCCAAGCAATTCTTCCTTATTTTTCCAGTTAAGCACAGTGGCAGTGTCACTTTTGACGAGATTGTCGGCATTGCCCGTGTGATGAGGAACCGCTCTATTGCCAGGGAGCTCTCTGGTAAGACCCCTGTCATTGTTGGCACATCAGTCATTTTAATAGAGTAGTCTTCAACCCTGGTCCTGCACGTTTTAGATGTTTCCCTGTTCCAACACACCCAATTCAAATGAATGTTTGCCATCAGTCTTCTGCTGAAATACACAACCGCCCATTCCTTAAAATCAGGTGTGTTGGAGCAGGGGAAAATGCAAAAACATACAGGCCAGGGAGTGCCTGAGGACCAGGGTTGAAGACTATTGGTCTAATGCATGAGGGGACAATTGGCAATTCCAGGCTGAAGCTCTTAAGCTGTACATTGGTGTTTATTGCTTTTTTATTTTCAGGAACCATCAAAGAGATTCTCGGTACAGCCCAGTCTGTGGGTTGCACAATTGATGGCCGCCCTCCCCATGATGTCATTGAAGACATCAACAGTGGCAAAGTGGAGTGCCCATCAGAGTAACATCAAATGAATAAAGTGTTTCTAAAATGAAGTGCAAGTTGTTTTGCATGATTCCAAAGTGATGCTTTTTGGTAATGATTCAGTAAATGCTTTGATAGAGAGAGACTAGGAGTTAACCTGTGTACATTAGTACAGTGGTTCTCAACCCTGTCCTCAGGGACCCCCTGTCCTGCATGTTTTAGATTTTTCCCTCCAACACACCTGACTTAAATAAAAGGGTTATCTAGCTCTTTAGAAGACTGGTAACGAACATGCATTTGAATCAGGAGTGTTGGAGCAGGGAACATTTCAAACAAGCAGGACAGGGGGTCCCTGAGGACAGGGTTGAGAACCACTGCATTAGTATATGCTACATTCATTGTGAGGTAGACAATTTATTTGTTAAAGAACTGACATTTAACATTTTTATTGAAAAAGGAAGTGCATATTATATGCTACAAGTACAAATGTATTTCAAATCCATATGTACATCAAAAACTAAGCCCTGTGGCAGTTAATTGTCCAAAACTTGACACCAGATGTTCCATTAGGTCAATTTAACAATTGTCCCTGAACTGAGAATTTCCAAATGAGCCATCGCTGAGAAACATTAGTAAACCAATTTATGGCAATCATTTTCACAAACGTCCATATACATTTGTACCATTTTAAGTGAAAAGTATTTACAGGTTAAACTTAGGTGACCAAGTAACCAAGTAGTAAGTCAGACAAGAGACATGACCCAATTGTCCTTGCCTACATAAACTTTTGTAGAGATTTAAGCCCATCCGATTAGTGGTGCAGGTTCTGTCCCTTGCCTAATAAGTCGTCTCATTGGCTGTAGCAATAGTTTACAGAGTTACAGACATCTGGTATTTATGGAAAACTAGGGATACAGAAAATGTGCACTTATATGATTTCAACCAAAATGTCATCACTGCTGTTTGCCAGTCTTCAGTTTTCAACTTCTTCTGCTTCATTCTCAGCTTCCTGCTCTTCATCCATGTGCTCTTCATCATCCTCCTCTTCCCTACTCTTGTCATGCTCCTCCGTGTCAGTCTTTTTCTCCTTGTCCTTGCGCTTCTGTTCTGATGCTTCTTTCTTTCCCTTCAGACCCTTCTTGTGAGCTGCATTTGAATAATGTTTTTAATGTTAAGTAGCAGGTATGCACAGGACTGGCCTCTACAAATGGCAACGTATCAACACACAACAAGCGTAACCCCCTGAGTACCTAAATGGTACAGTTCAAACCCAGCTAACTAGAAGTGACTAAGTGAAAAACTAAGTTGTTTGACATAGTTGTTGATATGTCAAGAATCCTTTGAAACACTCACCCTCCAAAGCTTCACGCAGAGGCTGTAAAAAGCGTTCAAACTCCATCTCCTCCATTGCTGCCATTACGTCCCCCGCATTTAGAGTTTTCCTCTTTGCTTTCATAGCAAAATTGTTTGCACTGTGATTAATTGAGAAACAAATGTTAAACAAATCGTTTATGTATTCATGGATATGCTACAATTTGTCAAAATATATTGTCACTGTTTGAGGCACTTCTAGTTACCATGATGTTGCATAGAGGACGAACACACTAGCAGCTTGAGAGATGGCTCGTCTGGCTTCTTTAGACACATTTACTCCGTCTGGAAGCTGTTCAAAGGAGTATTGGGTACCATCAACCAAACAAGATACAGACTGTACATAACAAGGCAACCAGCTACTGCTAGCTAGTTAGCTAGCCACCACCTTGGCACACAAGTTGTCAGTGATGCCACATATATTTGTAGCTGGCTCATTGCTCATAGGTTGAAGAGAAAGGCTTCACATCAATAGATGCTACGTTTTGGGACCTTTCACGTACCGACTACAATCATCGTGAACTCACCGCTTCCTTGATAATGCGCGTAATGACAGCGTTGGGAAGATTGAGGTCTTCGGGTCTCTCTGCCATCGTGTTCCAGTGTACTGTATAATGCTTCGAAAAAACTCAGTTGAAGTTACAGCTTCTGTAAAATGCTTACAAATTGATAGCTAGTTACAAGCCAATTTGCCCGTAAAGGGCTTTTGTGCTAGCTTTAGTAGCCTAAACTCGACCTCGTACTATATACTAACTACTTCACAGCACTAGGAAATCATAAAAATAAATAAATATGAACCTTATTTTAGCCGTAGCCGATGCCAGTCTGCTGCAGTTACAATATGCATTCACTTGTTTAAACAACCAATTGAAACACAAACCAAATTTGGGGGTTTGGCTATCAAATTCTGACAGTCTGCTGGATTTGTTTATTATAGCTCATTCCCGCGAAGCTTCTAACCATGTGGCTGCTCTTCTTTTTTACGTGACGTTTTACGACGGTTGGCTACAAACAAACAGTTGCATAGTCGCCGCCTACTGGGTTGGAGTGTGATCCCGAGTGTCTTGAACCTCGTAAACCTGTGTAGAGTGACAATCGTGTAACTTCATCAGTTTGAGATTTAATTCATTTACCCTTGACATTGTATCTGCTTTATGGCCGTTCATTCTATGACCTACGTATGGAACTACTTTGTTGTTGTACCAAGAGTTTTGAGTGGAATTCCAAATTTCGCCACAAGATGTCACACTATACAAATAAGCTTACATTAGTTTAAATGTGAGGTTTAAGCGACATAGACTAGCACTAGCCATATGGTTCTGTTCAAATGTATGTGTGCAATGAGCCCAAATAAAGCACAAAACCAGTGAACAAGTGGAGTACATACAGACGCCGACAATCACAGAATTCGCAACTAAAAGTGCATCTATGGTCAAAGAGGTCAAAATGAAGACTAGCCCACAACCCCAAAAATGCTCCATCGAATGCATCGTGTACATTTAAACCTTAGCAATGCATGTGAAGCTGTTATTACAAAAGGGAGACTTTAGGAGGCTAGAAAAAATACTTTTTGTAGGCTGTAGATTAGGCAAATTATGTCAACTTGCTCTACTGGAATATCTAATATCTAAGTTTTTGTTCCATTTGCGATAGATTAGGTAGGATGTTCAGGTTAAAGTTCATGAGCTAGTCAATGTGAGAAGGACGCTCAAATCTAGCGTCTATTTCGGCGTTAATTTAAATTGGTTCCACTGTATTGCTGGGGGCTGAACCTCATCCACGTCACCGGAGGAGTGAGTTAAATGTGTGAGGAGTAGCAATAGCTTTCCACGCAGACGGAGAGGTTTATGTCCGTAAGGAAGTCGTGAACTCGTTCGCCGCAACATCAAATAGGTTACAATACGAATCTATTTAATAATGATTATATTTAGGCCTAATATCTAATGTTGATTCTTTTTTTAAGCTGGAAGTCTTGAAGTCTGTTTAGGCTACCTTAGCGCGAAGAAAAGCAAAAGGAAGAAAAGGTTAGGCTACTTTCTGGAATAGGTTAGTTTGCATTCTTTTCATTTGGAATACACAACGGCTTAGTTGTTACACCCAGACATTTTTAATCATCTGTCGTTGAACTTGGCAAGAACACACGTTTCGTGGTAGTGCGCACCAGTGTCAAGATCATTTCTCCGCGGTGGCTTCTCAGACACTAGCACAACGGCAAGGTGAGCGATTCGGAATTAACATGCTGCATCACGTAGCTTTTTACTTTTCTCAATAAAATGTTTTTCGAATTTTGCACTACCCAGTGTCAAACTGGCGCTTTAGATAGGTTTCGAGCTGTTGCCTCCAGTTTCTAATACAATTCTTCCCATGCTACACTGGAAAGTGCCTACCGACCTAATTGCTTTTTTCTTTACAGAAACGGGACGTGACTCACTTTTACGACTCAAATGCTACATTTATTTGAGGTTGTAATGTCGTTAGATGGAGCTACAATATATTGTCCAAATTTAAGTCCTTACATTGCGGAGTTGTGAGCTTGTTAAAAAGACCCGGTGTAATGGGGAAAAAAAATCGATGACTGTATAGCCAACTGAGCACGTTATTTCGAAAGGATGTTTTGCTAGCCTGTGACTGTGCCAAGTGGGTCTGGTCATAGCGTTTTACTATTGGTACCATACCACTTCTGACTGCATTGTGCTGTAAAATGTTTTCTTTACAGTAGTTAGGTTTTCTTTTAGCACAAGTAGGCTAATAGGGTCAGACCAATCCTCCTTTGGGAGAAATGTGGACTTGTTGATGCACATCAATTGATGCAGAAGTATGTCAAGTAATACAACTATGCTTGACGAAATGTTTTAGGTGATATGCTACATTTGATGAAACATGTCAATGTATTTACCAGAGCAAGTATGTTATTCAATGGAGGATTTATACACTTGGGTTTGATGAGTGAACCATCATTTGGTCTGTCAACCTGAAACCTCATGCAATCCATCAGTCTGTTGTCTGACAGCGACGGTATTGTGTTTCTCCTCATTAGCTTTTGTTTTTAACGGTTATTTCATCAATCAGTCTATTACCAGACCAGAACAGAGCCATCCCTTCAATTCAAGTAACCTTTGTTTGGGCTGGTAATTAATTCATTATTGATGTGAAGGGGGAGAACAAGCTTAATACAAAATCCAAACCCACTGAAGTTCATCAGTAGTAGTTCATCAGAAGTAGTTTATCAGTAGTGTAAGAGTCGCCTTGCCAAGGACACACTGTGGCAGAATAAACTTGAAACTTATGTAGACAAAAATGACTCCCTTCTTGATGTCACCCGCACATGCAAACACTTGCACACTCTTCCAGCCACAGTTTATAGTCAGTTAATGGGCTTTTTTTTCTTCTTCCTGGCATGATTTCATAGACATTAAAACTAATTTAATGCCTTGCATTCATAAAGCCAAGATGTTTTTCTGCCAGTAAATGCTCTGTTTGTGTATAGTGATACAGTTTGGTTTCAACATTACATTTTTAAACAGAATTCTGCATGGAACGGATAAGGTAGAACAGCAAGTCCTTAAAACCTCCTAAAATATGTAATCCTCTTGTGTTTTCGGCAACGTGAAGGATAAGATTGCATGGGTCTTGTATAGGATCACCAACGATAAAACATAGGATTAGCCTTGTTTTGTTAGGACCTTGTTATATAAAAGTTATTTGGCAACTCTGAGCACAGGCTGGTTGTTCGTCCTGCAGGTGTGCATATAATACACTATTTGCATTCAATGTGCTGCCGCAACTTGTCTCAGGCATGGTTTGGAATGCTGAAAGTGAAGTTTTGATACATAACTTAAACACTTTGTTTTAGGTGGCACCTGGCTGCTACAGGACATTAGTCAGGCCTCTGCATGTAGACTTAAAGGGTACTCATCTTTTTTTGGTGTCCACAATTCACTTTAGATTAATCATATTTAACAGCAAGCTCTGATTCATTTGGGTTGAACTTGGTCCACTGTGACTTTCATGAAAAGTGTTGTGATCTGTTTAGGGTGTCAAAGGAAATAAACTGGTCTGACGTGCCACTGACCTAGTAAAAGGCCTGAGGCATAGAACTTGCCAGACAGAGGGAGAGAACTGAAATAAACTTAAGGTCAGATTTGAGCCTCTGTTCCCCAGATTGTACCAGAATTCATTTTAACATTTTTTTTTTGTGATGGTGGAGGCTTGTGTAATGAGAGTATAGGCTTCGTAATTGATTTCACGCACCTAATACACTGCCAAAGGATTCTAGTTTGAGACAGGAAGTGGAGGCAAAACACAGGCATGTAGCTTCTCTCTCTTGTGCTTAAACTAAAAAGTTAATGACTAAACACAGGATGTGTATTCATGTTACTGTACATAATGGCTTTATTGGGCTAACATTATAGACTTTTTTTATAGCTGGATGCTATGATGGTTGCCCACGGTTCTGTTACAGCACTTGTTTCTATTAAACCATTGCAGCTACCCTTGCTTTTATTTGTACCACCTGTTTTGTTTATCCTTTGCTGTAAACACATTACTTTTTGTATGTAGCATTTTAAGGTCATAAACACAGTTCATAACTCCAAGCATAACTGAAAATGGTCTTAAGAGCTGCAGAACCTTCCCCCAGGACGTTCTAGTTGACCCTGACCAGGGGAAAGCACACTTCCTGGTGATATCTATAGTCCGCTGTTTAAGGACCTGCATTGAAGTCCTTCTCCCCAACCAGCAAGAGGTCACACTCCCTACTTGTGGCTGTGCCAACCACTGCCGATGCATGGTTGACCTTCCCCAATCAGGGGCCAAGCTGATGATTTTTATACTCCTTAAACTCACTGTTTCTTACACCAATAGAAGAAAGAGGAGGTAGCCGAATACTGTCTCAGTATGTTGCCATCTGCACCTAGACGTAAGACCTTTATTTCCTCTGGCTGCCATTTTTTACTTTTAGATTTTAGGCAACAACCTTACATGTACATTTAGTCATTTAGCTGCAGACACTCTTATCCAGAGCGACTTACAGTAAGTACAGGGAAATTCCCCCGAGGCAAGTAGGGTGAAGTGCCTTGCCCAAGGACATGTCATTTTGCACGGCCGGGAATCGAACCGGTAACTTGATTACTAGCCTGATTCCCTAACCGCTCGGCCATCTGACTCTGACCTTTCTTTTGTCCATTGATCTTTCAGGATTTAGTGGTTCTTCAACATCCACAAAAGGGTTAGTCTTGGGGGGGGGGGGGGGAGGGATATGGAAACTATGCCAGTGCTAGAACGTATGTTGCTTATAATTCAGAAAGATGTACTCTGGTTTCCACATAAAAATCGACACAACTTGGCGATAGACTCAGCCCTTTTCATTCCAAGAGGGAGTGACAGTTGTAGACCGCAGGCAAACATTCCTACAAGGACGGAACCTCCGTATCATAATCTACGCCCGCCCAGTTGGTAACTTCAATGTACAACTCCCTGATTCTTCCTTGGCCAAGGTTCCTGAGGTAGACGTCTTGGTGCCCTGCGTGGTGCTTGGGAGAGAAGAGGGGTCTGTCCAGCTTTGCAATGACCCCCTCTTAAGGAACTCCTTGATTGAAGCCAGGTGTCGATGTGGATAGCAAGCCGGCTGCGGTCAAGCAGTTGCTGGATTTGAGTGTGTAATAGGAAGGGCACTTGTGAAGCTAAATATGCCATCACCACAAAATTAATAGCACTGGAGGACAAATTGTAATGCTGCTGTTAATTTGGAAAATACAATCCAGTCCCCTGCAATTATTTACTGTTGTTGTTGGCCGTAATTATGAATCATGGAACCCACTGCAAAGCAGCTGAGCTGAATCGGCGCAGAGTGGAGTGCTGGTATGGTTCTACTTTGCGTGATTCGAGAGGAATATTATCACCAGCTGTTGGAAATCATTTACTTTTTGCTGTGGAAAAACGGGATAGTGGGCATATGTGTATACATACTGTCGATGAGCACAGCTAGAGTAGAATGTATGTCAGTGTAGTTTGTCAGTGTGCTGCCCCTTTAAAAATATTTGTTTCTGGATCACAATCATTTTAGCATTCCAAGCTCATTTCCAGTATTTAAATAATCAAAACTATAAACAATTTGTTTCAACAAATGAGTAGAAATTACTTAAGGATAATGTTACACTTGTTAGCAACGTATTCATGGTGGGTACAAGTGCATGAACGTAAACGAATGAGCCTTGCCTACAGGACTATTGCAACCCAACAACCTAAACTCGGAACACCAAAAAACATGCATTCAGAGACTAACATTCCACAACATCAAAGGTTATTTGCTGCTGAGCCCAAATAGATTTCCTCTCTGGACTGTGTGAGGAGGCTTGAGTGATACGTGTAAAGGTTACTGTAGGACATCTTCCATCCAGAGTAGCCGTTGCCTGGAAGGCGCATAGTTATAAAGGGAAATGATCTAAGCCCTAATGCCAGAGGGGGTCCCACTCTTAAAGCCAACTGATAAGCCATGGTGCCAAATGGGAATCAAAGTCCTTCCTGTCTGTCGGACTTCTCTGTCACCCACGTTCCTGCTGTGTGGTATGATATGGTATGGCATGGATTTGTGTGGGATAAGTGATAATAACACGGATGACTGAGAGGCAGTCCTCCTTAACATTCCCAAGGAAGCTCCAATTTCCTGGACTTTTCCTGACTTTTTGGGAGTTAAAGAGCATGTGTATTTGTTTATTTCACATCCTTTATAATAAAGGCTTGTGACTAGGTTAATTGATCCTATTCTGTCATAAGTTATATGTGTTTCTAGATGTCATAGCTATGTATGAAAATCTTCGCTCAAAATGAGCACAAATGCTTATTTAGGCCACTATTTTCTCTCATTGTCATCAGACTGCCTGTAAGGAATTGAAATAAATGTAGATTTTTATCAACCATGACTGTTACCGACAAGTGTCTAATAACCCTTAACTAATATCAGGTGTTATGCCCATCTTCGAACCATTGGAGAAGTTCAATGTCAGAAAGCTATATACCCAAGTAAATCTGTGTCCCCTGTCACTAAACATCATGATTTTCCCTTCTTTCTTCTGCCTTCAGGCCAGCCATGGTAAACAGCCGGGTGGAGGCGTCGGCTGTGTCAGTGACAGGGGGCGGGGTGGCAGGGCGGCAGTGCGCCGGCTGTGGGGGCCGCATCGCAGACCGCTTCCTGCTTTTCTCCATGGAGCGCTACTGGCACACGCGTTGCCTCAAGTGCTCATGTTGCCATGCCCATCTGGGCGAGATCGGCAGCACCTGCTACAGCAAAGGGGGCATGATCCTCTGCAAGAATGACTACATCAGGTGAGAAGACTGGTGGGAGACGGGGTGTTAACAATATGGCTTATTGTATAGCTCCACCTCTCCTTCTGGAAACCCAGGTGGTAGAGAAACGGAACGCAATGGAAAAAGCAGGGAAGGCTGTTTGTATTTTATTGTCCAACCTGGTTCTGGGGTGGGCAGATCAGCACGAGAACAGTGACACTTCTTAGAATTATGCAAATTAGCTTTTTGACCTGGACGTGGATATGTTTTTAAAGAGCAATATTTTTTAACAAAATAGGAAAGAGAACGTAAAGCCACTTAAAATTGGAGGTCCTGGAGGTCATCTCTCAAACTATTACTGCCTATTAACTCCTCTAACACTTTCCAAACTTTGTTTTGGTGTGACTGAGAACTTGTGGGAATGTCAAGTACAGTTATACAATGAAAGAAGTTTTATCTTGAAAGAGATATGTTAGTTAGTTTGAGGAGATTTACTTAATCTCCTGAAATCTGTGTGTGTTAACATCTTCACTGCAATGTTGGGGCTATACTTAATGCTATAAGTCTAGACTAGTTAAGTAGGTGTGTGTGTGAGCACATGTTCTCATTGGTCTTCTGTGTGTTTGTGTGGTGCATCTATTTTACAATCATTTGCTGTGTCTGAACTTAAGGAGGTGTGTTCAAATGTGCTTATTGATTGTGTGTGCTTGGTTTTTGTAGGGCAACACAGACTGATATACAACTGGTGCAACATAGGCAGAGGACTGTGTGGGTGCCCTTGCTGGCAATGCCTGGGCGGGCACCCTCCAGGGCAAATATTGGACTTGATCCAGTGCCGTCTGGAAGCCCACAACCCAATAATGCTTGTACAGAATTCTGTTGAGAGCCACGCATGCTGGGCACTCTGTATATTAGTAATGATAATACACTGTAGGGAGAATGAGAGAAACACTTTAGCATTGGAATAAACAGAGCTCTTTCACTCAGGCACGGCCGGTAATTGTGGCTAATCTAGCAATTCTGGCTCGAGTTCGAAAGGATTCAAACCAAAATGACACCCCCTCCCTTCAAAGCCACTCCCCCAAAACACATGAATGTGCTGCCTGACTACTGCCAGGAAGTAGGTAGACACAGACAAGTAGCTCGTCCAATCATTACATTTGTCTGAATGCCGTCTAGTCATTAAGTTTGGTCTGAACTAAATGATTGGACATGTTTATTACAAACCTGCGATGCCCACAGATGTTTTGATTTATTGGTTGCTATCAGGATGTAGCAAAAAGTGCATCTCGACAGCATTACCAACCCAGCCTTTAAGATGCAATATGGCTGTCAAAATAGGTTCTAAATGAGATACTATGTAAAATGTCAGTTTGGCAAATGATGCTATTGCGGTCTTGATTTAATAGCATTCAGTCATTTAGCAGACGCTCTCATCCAATAGCAACAAATAATGTGGCCATTTTAGTGAATATTTTAAAAAATATACAAAAACTGTATAAACTGTAAACTCTGGCCAGTAAAGCATGCTACTTTTTGAAAAATGTCTCCAGTCAAGACATCAACTGACATCCGTGTAAAAGACGGGTATCTGTCCCAGTTGCAAACGTAAACGGTGTCCTCCATAGCATTGAGAGCGATAATGGCCTGCAATTCACAGCACAATATGTATATCACTAGTAGCCTAAAGAGTTGTAATCATTGCCAGGTGGTGCTGAGGCAAGGGAGCAAGGGGGTAGAAAGGAAGAGAGAGGGAGAAAATGGGGGTAGGAAGGAAGAGAGGGAGAAAATAGGGGTAGGAAGAGAGAAGGAGAAAACAACAGGGGTAGGAAGGAAGAGAGAAGGAGAAAACAGGGCTCCTTGGGACTCTTATACAGTTACTGTTTGGATTGAGATCAGGGACACTGATATGGAGAGTGTGTGGGTGTGTGTCTGGAAGGGGGTAGGCTGCAATCAAACCGGTCTGGTAGGTGTCATGAGGAACAGCAATAAGGAGAGCTTAAGAGTGGAAGACAGGTTTCCTATTAAACACAAATCTACAGTTTAAAAGCATTCCAAATAAAGAGCGGGGGAGAGGGGCTATTTGTGTTTTTGTTGTTCAAGGCATGAGTTTAAGAGAAGAGCAAACTTGTGAACATGTAGAATACAGCTGTATTCTACATACACCAAATGTGTAGCTCTTGTCCATAACATTTAAGTCACATATATTCTGACCACAACCACCTCATATGCCTCTCATTTAGCTGAAACCAGAAACAGTTTGGATAATTGTTGTCCCCTCAGATGGTTTAAAGGGGAAGTCAGCTATTGGGCATAACCTTTCCGCCAGAAAATTGTCTTCTCACTTCTAGAAAGGGAGGTCAGTTTTATGTACTTTGTTCTTTGGTGTACACATGCTGTACCCAAAGGTGTCCAACAAATTATAATAGAGGTCTGATTCTGAATCGGTAGGTGGAAAAAATGCAACTGTAATTCCTCCCTGAAGTGTTCGCATTGGAAGTTGTTGCCCTCTTCTGACCTGAGTCTTTTTGGGTTCAACCGCAGACTGTTCGGGCATACCGGGGCTTGCAGTGCCTGTGGGCAGTCCATCCCTGCCAGTGAGATGGTGATGCGGGCACAAGGAAACGTCTACCATCTTAAGGTGAGTCCTATTTCAATTGAGGAGCTATTGTACTATGAACCTTCAATCCAGGACCATTTTACAATGTGAGACTGCAGTATGGTTGTGGGGATGCTCATGAAAGTGGATGCCAGTTGTTAGTGCCACACACGGTATTCATGTGCAAGTTTGTTCTGGTGTGTGCTTTTGTGTCAGTCAATAATTTGTTCTCCATCTCTTTCTTCATCCATATCTCTCTTTCCCCCTCATCTCCCTCTACAGTGTTTCTCCTGTGCCACTTGTAGGAACCGCCTCGTTCCTGGTGACCGATTCCACTATGTGAACGGAACCATTTTCTGCGAACATGATCGGCCAGGGGGAGGGCTCCTCAGCAGTCACCTGGCACCGTTGCAGGGCAATGCCATGATGCCTGACCAGAAAGTGAGGCTAAGGCCAGGATTTGAGCTTCCATCTAAATCAAGATTAAAATGAATCAAAATGCATAAAGTCTGTCTTCTCTAAATACTAATTTCATTATTTCGCCTTTAGGTATGCTGAAGAAGATGATGAATTAAGCAACATGTGCCTTCTCCTCCTCCTACTTTCTTTTATCCACCTGTCAATGTATCCTGCATCATCTATCCATCCTTTTATCCAGGCTGTTGTCTGTACGCATTACTGACACTGATACAAGTGTCAAAGCCTTTCTCAGTACAATCAAGTTCCCAGTCAAGGGAATGGGAAAGAAGGGGAGGGGAAGCTTACATTGATTTAGTCAAGTAAACCAGTGTCTAATTTTGGCCAAACAATGATGGTAGGCTTATTAAGAAGTGGCTTACCTGGAAAGGACTGGCAAATGTCTACTCATGGAGCCATCTTGCATAAAGGAGCACCTTGACCCATCCTGCCTGCTTGTGCACAGGGATCAATAGAGGACATGGGGAACTGCTATGGTAACTTTTATATCAGAAAGACTGCATTCAAATCAAGACTGAGACATCACAGAAGCAGATTCCAGATGTTGGTCAGAGGCAGGAGGTGATGTGGCTGTACAGTAGATTGTCATTGGACGTGTTTTGCACTCTAAAAGGTGCTGGATCTGCCAAGTGAATGTCGTAAAATCTCATTGTACATCCAACCTGCTTTCAAAAATGGACTGTACAAATATAATAACTTTGGGATTCTCCAACAGAGGATTCTGAAATTGATTTGTGCTGTGAGTTATTTCTCGATTGTCTTTTTAAAATGTGTGTGGTCGTTTTTGGGGTGATTATAGAATTTTAAAATTATGATTATACAAATGTTATCGGTTGTCACATAACAATAGAAAAGTGTCTCAAAACATAAACCTCGATAAACAGCACGTCTCTCAAACAAAGGAGTGCCCCACATACCAAATGAACACAGTGGTTTAGGTTTCATGTTGATATATGCATTTGTGATTGTCTTTGAAAAGGTGTTTCTTTCCGTGGGATGTCTTTAGCTGCCGTGATCCATGGATCTAAATGTGTTCTCTTTCTGTCAGTGCGGTTTGAACCGGTCTGTTTCTAAACTGGTCAAAGAAACAGAAAAGGGACTTTTGAATGGTGAACTATAACTGTACAAATATTTTTATTTTATTATTTTATATACATTGTGTTATATGGTTAAACGATGTGTGCATAGCATTGTAGGTACAGGCCCCATTTCATATGCTGTAAAGCAGCTATATTGAGAAAAAAGTGCTTTCTAAATAACTAATAATCATGATATTGTCAGTCACTTGTCTCGTATCTCTAAGTGTGTGATTAGAAAATATTTCCCTGATGCTCAGCGATTAGGGTTTAGGAGAGAGGGTGGATGTGTAGCAAGGTGTGACAAATGGTCCTTTCTAACTGAAATGTAGCTTCGGGTAAGGGAAAGCCGGCGGCACTCAGACAAACATGGCCGATTAGCCTTTGAAATTCCATTCTTGAGGGTAATCTGGTGAGCAGGGCTAATTAAAAGGGAGGGACCCCTTTCCTATTTCCAAGTAGAAATCTTTATTGTGAAGCTGTACTTAACTGCACTGCAAAGAGAAGGGGGGAAAAAACAAAGTGAACTTCTCTTTTTGCAATTGTATAACCAAACCTTCCTAGTGTCTCTCGTCACGTCTTAAAGGCTTCTACTTCATGGGATGCTGTAATTGTTTTTTGGCACTAATCCTACTGCAGATGTTATTTATTTAATTAGCTAATTAAACACAGCTATTTTTTAGCTGTGGTGATGTCTGAATATCACAATCTATTTTATGATCCTTATTTATTTGTATACTTTTTATTATAATAATTATTATGCTAAAGAGAAATTAAAACCAAACAGTGCAAAAGTACAAAGAGGTTAAGGAAAAACGGTTTACTTAGCCAACTGTATCTTAAGATTGTGTCCCCAGAAAACTCCTAGTGTACCATAAGACTCTGTGGTGTCTCCTCATCATACAGTTAGGCCAATGAAGTTAAACACCCAAATTAACTATTTAGTGTCAGTTTAAATTATGTATTGATGAGTGGTTTGGGATGAACCTATTCCCCTGGTTATGAACTGGTAATGCTAACCTAAACTTTCGAAAAACTTTTTTTTGTTGTGCCATAATGAAGGTATTTTTTTTATAATTTGGTGTTAGTTTTCCCCAGTGGGACCTGTAACTTGTTCCACCCAACCACTGACAGATAAGGGTTGAGTCTGAGAATCAGTCTAACAATGTCTTCATTCTCCCAGTTAGATTCAGAACACGTTGAAGAAGGGAAAAAAAAGGTTCTTGTCAATGCAAAGAAAGAAATCTCCAAGCCTGCTATGCATACTGCAGTGTACTTGTTGTAACAGTGTATTGGTCAAACTCATGTTTGGTCACTCATCCTCATATTTCCTGTAAGTGTAATACATGGTTGTGGTGGACTTTGATTTGGGTCCATATAGTATCAAGCTAGCCAGGAGTGTGGAACAGTTTGGGAGCAGCTGGCATGAAGGACCACGGAAACACTCAGTGGAGCACCACTGTGTGACTAACCTGCTGCTGAAGGTGCTCCTTATTCAGCATTCAGTAGAGCAATCCTTACACCTTCTACACAGTGCCAACTTGATGCCAGCCCATGCACATAAATGCTGATATGTTATCATATTTTTTTTTGGACAAGTTTGTCATTTTGAAAAGCATCAGACAAATTAATTAACGTATGCAAATAACCTTAATTGCAATCATCTCTGTATTTTGATAAGTAGAAGGGGGAGGGAGCCTTCCAGTCCTACTCTGTGGTGCAAGTTATACTTTGAATTCAAACCTATCAAGCCTCATCTACATATAACTAATTAGTAGTTCTCTCAAATATCTCCCAAGAACTATTGAACTTTTTTTGACAGAAAAAAGTTTAAGATGCACAAACTTCACAGTAGGGTTAGTTTCTTTCATTTCCCCCCTCCATTTCACTAATTAATCAAATTAACACATGCAAATTGGTGTAATTGCATTGTTTTGTCACCTCATGTTGTGTGAAGAAAAGAAAATTGTGCAGGCAACCTAACAGCCCAGATATTTTTACCAAGTGCCAGGAAGAGAAAGATGCCACTGATAAGCCACTCGCTGCAGGGGTTTGGCTATAGTGAGGATGCCATGAGGCTGGGCTCATAGGGTTGGAGTCCTAGGAGTAGGTTTAAGGTAAAATAGGTAAGACAAAACCAATGTTTTCTCCCCAATAAACATGTTCTGTAAGCTAATGAGGTCTTCAGAGTTGTTCAGCCACACAGACAGCTCAGTGCCAAATTTTTGGAGCAGCCTGCTATTTTCCAGCCAATTATGTTCCAGCAATCTTGTTCCAGCCAATTGCCTTCGGCGAGACAATGTGAAACCACTGTCAATCAAACTTAAGCTGTAGGAAAGTTAACACAAGAATAGGCGCTGCTTTTCATATTTGGATTAATTTGATCATGTTACATATTGTAGCTTGAAACTCAACATTACAAATAAAACAGTTAATTGAAAACTACATTGGGGTGTGTTGACATACAATTTACTTCAATGTTCCTAGAACTCGCCTACTTTTGGATGTTATGTGTAGCACCAAAAGCGTGATGATAATATTATCGACTAGATAGTGAGTTGGCTAACTCCTCCAGGTGAAGCAAGAAAGGAACTTTTCCAAACTAATTTAAGAAATTGTCACGTTACATTGATCATGTATGGTACAGATCAATCAAAATACAAATCATTGAATGGGGAGTAGAACTCCCCAGAAATGGGCCTTGCTACTAACTAGCTTACTTGGCTTGAACATTTTCCAAAATCACAGTGGTTTGGGTCTCCAGTCCAGGTGCAGCTGGGCTTTGTCTTTACCCTATTGCTTCATCTCCATTTGTAACAGGTGTTTGGCAACAGTGGTGGAGCTGGTGATGTGTGTCAAACAATTCAAAAAGTAGTCCTAATGAGACCATCATCTGTTGATAGGATTGAACATTTCATTTTCTTCTGGATTTTTAATTCTGCAGCAAACACAGCTCGACCTTGCAAGGCAGCAGCTGGATTGTACAGACTTAATATAGCCATCCATCCCCTAGTCCTACCCCCCCCCCCCCCCCCCCCTTTTTGATGTTGACGGAAAACAAACAAGGTAGTGAAAGAGTAAAGTTGCGAGGTGTTGTTGGCAACCACCTCAGATGAATCAGCTCTCATTAACTTGAGTCATGGGCCCAGTCTGAGGACAGACTGAACCTTTAAAGCTTGTGAAGGGAGCTAGGCTAGGCTAGCCGGCTTCTTGTTTGTCAATAACCAAGACCACATAGTGCCAGCCTAAAACTGTCAGGGATGGATCAAAAAGATTCATGTCAGAGGCACTGTTTTAGTCAATGATAAAACATCTTAATCCTTCAGATTTGACTGCAAGGGTTTAATATTTGTAAATGTGGGTCATTCTTTACTGAGGCCTTTCTCTTGTTTTCAGTTGATATGGCGAGGGTTATCAAGTGCCCATATCCGTACACAAGTGTACCATGGTGATAAGGCACATAATAGGATGCTGCAATATTGGTGGAGCTACTGGGGCGTGGGTGGGCGTAGCAATTCTGTCCAATCACAGTACTTTGAATAATTAAACTGATCAACTTAATTAGCTCAATTAAGTTGATTTGACCACGGAGCCTGGCCATACGGTGTGAGGAAACAAAAGAGGGGGGAACTAATTAAAAGTAAAATAATGAGGATTTTAATTAACTGGTTCCCCAGACGTCAGCAAGCGAGGCTGTGGAGTCGTAATTAAAAATGCTGTAGTGCTGGCAACATTCTCTCCCTCCCTGTCTTAATAACGGCAAGGGCTCCATCCATCTAATTAAATCTGTAAATGAATTAGCAACATTGAGGGTCCCTGCTTGATTTTACACCCCACCTCCCACACTGCACTTCCCAAATAACTACGTAGACACACACCGCCAAATGTTCATCCCCACATAGAAAATATACAGTACACGCGCATACTGTACACAGGTGTAACACACATACTGACATACTCATTAAGTTAATGATTTCTGATACACTGTCCCAGGGTTACGCAGTTACTATTGCATCCTAAATGTCAACATACAGTTGAAAGTAGGACAATTGGTTTCGAGGGATAAGATGTCTTTGTCTCTGCTAAGGGCAGTTGGTCTTACATCCACTTCCCAGAAGGACAAGCACTTTTTTCAACTTTCATATTGGCAAAACAAAAGTGAGTATTGTTTCCAAAGACAAAGAAGGATAAGAAAGTGCTAAGGGTGCTGCGCAGCAGCATATCTTTACTGCTCTATGATTGAGGCATACAGCAGCACATGTTTACTGCTCTGTGATTGAGGTCCTTGGGTGCATTTTCCTTTTTATCGTACCTTCCTCCATCTTGTGGAATCATATAACTTGAATGTGGATGAGAACGAATTCTCGATACTGGTAAAACGCATTACAAGCAGGTTTTAAACCACCATATTCATTGCTTTACTCCTAATACTAATTCAAATTAGTATTAGGAGTTGCTCTCCACTATTTGGACCCTGACACATGTTGTCTCCCACCCACAGTCTACCTCTTTTCTTTATCTCTCCCTGGAGGACACACCGTCTGCACCCTGTCCTCCATTTCAATGGGAAAAGGGATTTGTAAGACTAATTAACAGAAATCACATAGACTGACAAGGATGTAATTTGCATATTAAATTAATTGGCTGCTGCTGAAATATGGGAAGAGGTTATATACAAATTGAACATGGAGGTGTGTATTAATTTCTTGAAATATTGTTGGCTTATGTCTTAATTTTACACCGACATATGTCTGGTCAATATAGGTGTCACAGAATAGGTAGAGCAGTGTTGGGTGGAGGTGTCAGTAGAGATTTATTTATATACATATTCAAATATAGGTAGTTCATAATGTAATTTAGCCTAGTTCAGGACGTTTGAATACTAACTTATGCTCTAAATATTAACTTCATGGTTAATGAGTTAATGATTATACTGCTGTCCATTTTTTTGTCCAATGTTAATATGACAAACAAAAGTTATTGATTGACAGAGACATTTCTGTAAGCAGCCACTAATGGAGTAAATTGGAACAGAAGAATGGTTACTGTCGCCTTTTAATCCCCAGATGCGTGCAGCCTTCAGCCTTCTAGGGTTGCTGGAAATAGTCTGGAGATGCTCTGGGCTTGACATTAAAACATCTTTTGATCAGACAAACTTGCTTCACACCTGCTGTTATCTCCGTTAACTTATAACGATAACTTATCGTTATCTTTGTTTACCTCGGTTGTGGAGCAGCGGCATCGCCAGCCATTTTAATATCTCAACAAAATAAAACAATGTGTGGGATGTGTGAGTTTTTGTAATTAATATAGAAAATAAATGTATATATAAATGACTTGACTATTTATCCATAAAACAAGCTCAAGCCATGCAACATGCACGCCTGTTTTTCTGTTGTTGCAAAGTTGTATTTGGCCCATGGAAGGACACACACAAGGAAGCAGGTGATGACAATGAGATGTGATGAAGAAAGTGTTTAGTCCGTTTCATCATTAACGGAGTGACTAAGTTCAGTTGAGTTCTGGATTTCAATAAGTATTATCAATCTGCAGATTGGGAGAGAAAACCAGACCTCTGACAATAAATGACAACACAACACCAGGCTTAGGTCTCAATCATGTCTCTCTCCGCCCTGAAGGCTGGAGGACCATCTTTTATAGGGCACAAGAATGTAAACATAGATAGTGACAGTCGGGCAGTAATGACGTTACAACAGTCTCAGAGAAAGAGATTCACGGCTCCCAACACATGACCTCTCAGACTAGAGAGATCATAGTTGGCCCTCTCCTTGTAGTCATGACAAGAGATGTTTATCCAGTACTTTCTCCTGATCCCAAACATCTATTAACCCTGACACAGACGCAATCTACTCTTATTAATAACAAGCTTACATGAGAACATACTAACTAGTATCCAATGACTAGTTCTATTGATTAGTGAATAATGTACGCACACAGGAAATCGCAATTTCTTCCACAGTTGACAAGTGACAATGAAAAGTGTGATGATAGTGTTTGAATTTAAACACTTTCCACTCATCTGAAGAATAGAATATCCAACCATATGCTATGTGTGTACCACTGGACTCCACTAGCAACTTGTGTGCTCACAGCCGTTAACATCCCTACACCTACTCCTGTGAGGTATGCCCATCCTAGCCAGTAGGGGGATCACAACTGGTTCTAGTGGAGGTAGCCTCCATGCAGCAAGCCCCAGGTAAGTTTCTACGTAACTGTAGTTTTTCAGTTACATTAACATTTAGTCATTGAGCAGACACTCTTATCCAGACCGACTTACAGTAAGTACAGGGACATTCAAGTAGGGTGAAGTGCCTTTCCCAAGGACACAACGTCATTTGGCACAGCTGGGAATTGAACTGGCAACCTTCAGATTACTAGCCCTTATTCCCTACCTGACTCCCAGTTGTTAGTCAAATTTCATTTGAGGTCACCACAGTGGGTGTATCACCAAAATATTGTCTTGACATGAGTGCTCAGTACAAATGGGGCAAACTTACCCTTTCTTTCCAACTTTGACATGGGTAAACTTGTTCTAAATGTATAACTGTTATTCTGAAATAGACAAGAGTATGTCAACAGAATATGAAGGGAAATTCACCTAATGTTGATCTATAGAAGTTGGGAGGGAGGATTGTTGAGAAATGTTTTATTACTTTATTGAGACATTGGCCTTGGCCTTCAGAATGTTTTGTTGAGGAAAGATGGGCATGTTGAGAATATTGCATTTGCCTTGAACAGCCGTGCCTTATTTCACATGTTTATTTAGATGTAGAAATGGATGGAGGGAATGGTCAAATGGGAGGCCACCTGCCCTCTCAGCAGGCTGTGGGAATGTCTGACACAGGCCTAACCCACCACGCCACCCCTGGCTGCAAGGGAGTTTGTTAGCTGGAAAAATTCCTGCTAATTACACTCGCTCCTTTCACCAGGGTCACACTCACACGCTGTTTGCTTGAATGACAACAACTCGCATCCCCTTTGCAAAGAATTAAGTACAAAAACTAAAATGGGGTAGCATCAAGGAACAAGGATTTAAGAGATACGGGGATACCCCTATTGAGTGTATTGTACTAACTAGCCTGAACTAGCCGTGATCATGTTGGACCATAACGTTCCTTTACTGCTAACCGCTAAAGGAACCAGCTGTATCTACCTTTTAGTGTTGTTTTTTGTGTCCTCTTTGAGCCTTTCCCTCCCCCCTCTGCCAGGACTGAGGCTAGGGGCCAGGCTGGCTCTCAGTTGGCTCGCCAGGAACACGGGCCTTCATTAGCACTCTGTAATTAGGAACAGATGCAATTTACAGCACGGGGCCCTAGACACACACACATGCGCACACATTCTTCCTCTAGCTCCAGCACACACACATTCCCTTAAAACACACACACACACTTTTTAACAATACAGACTGGATTTATATATAGCAAACCTAAAGCCTGTTCATAAGGCAAATGCACACACTCAGAACCCCTTACACTTTTAATACACTGAGCTTCTATGTCTCCCCTATTCAACTTCCTTATCTGCCACACACTATACACTTTTAAGAATCACTCTTAAACACACACACAGTTAGGAGCCATATGTGTAATTAAGAAAACTTCCAAATTGATTAGACTGAGCTGTTGTCCCAATGCTATGGTCCCTCCCTCCCGCTTCCAATTTCACCTCCCCCCCCCTCCTCTCTCTTCACACAGTCTCTTCTTCCTCTCATGTCGCTCCACAGTAGGAATGCTTCTGAAGATCCCAAAGCCCCTGAGAAATTATGTTCCAGTTAACAATAACATATTTACATTTTGCATTGATCTACGGTGCATATGTTTTCATATGCTATGTCTGTGCTGCTTCACGACAGCTGTCTGTACAGAAAATTCAGCGCATGTCTGTGTTTGAGAGAGACTGAATGTGTGTGTGTGTGTATGTGTGTGTGTGGTCGGGTGGTAATGTTTGCCTCAGCAGAAGCAGACACCCCTGTGGGAATACTAAAGACATTTCATGGATTTTGTCCCTTTTGTTCTTTTTTGCTCCAAATGAACCTGACTCTCAATCTGATTAGTGTATTAAACATAGTTGACTGATTGTGATAATCATGTTGGTACTCAAAATCGGTCATTTAAAATCGGTCAAGGCCAACAGACACACATTCCCACACATATACCTGTTTAATATAAAGTGCTTTTTATGTACTAAAAGCTTTACACATGCTCACCCAGCCAATACTAAACACATTGCTCACTGTTATGGTATGTGCTATGGAAAAGATGATGCACAAAGAAGATTAAAAAGTTTGTCAGAACACAGAAACTGGAGGAAACTGTCTAATCCACCAAGCGTTGTCTGTTTGATTAGATTTCATGTCATGTTTACTGAAAATGAATCTGACAACACCTACAACAGTCTAGCGACAACCATTTCTCATTTATGGTTTAGATTGAACACCTTTATTATTGGAAAACCAGAAAAAATAAGCTCTAAATTTAGTGGCCGTTTTTTTCTCAGAGAGAAAATGTGTTTAAAGTTTTAAATCTCCTTATTGTAACTTTATCATAGAACTTGGTGGGGGGTGTGTTTTGCTATCATTTCTTTTCCCTCTTTTACTAACATGGCCTCTCCCATTATTAGCATGCGTTGCTGTCCTACATCCTTTTTCTTATTACTCTCCCCCATCCTGCCCATGTCCCTCTCTAACCCCCCACTTTGCAAATCTCTTGTAAGAGAGAAGAGCACAATATCACTAATTGCCCAGTTAAAGTCGACACAGAGCTTTCAAGCCATAGGACCCTAATTAGGCACCTAAAATAAAAGAAGGGTGAGGGGGAAACTACATTTCCCTACATAGGGGGAAATGTGTTGGCAGCTTGGGGAATGTTTTAATGAGGAGGAGGTAGCTAGAGCCCAGAATAGCCATGGAGTCATTTGTTATTGTTGTTCTGGGCACTATGGTGAGAGAAGGCAACTATTTCCGGAAGTGGACAAGGACATGGACATGAACACATCCTTTTTCCATTTAACCCACTATCCCACACGCACACAAATATTTGCATATAGTGTACTGTATAGTAATCTAGATGTATGGAGGGAATACAGTACACTGGCATTCCTTGTATGCCTCATTAAGTTCAAATGAGTCAATTAGGCAACATTCACGCATTTATTGTCAGGATTTAGCCTTGATTAGCGTTTGCAAAGAGATCTAAATATAACCGCATTTCTCGATTCATCTATATTATAATGCAAGAAATCTCTGTTAGTGTCTGTCTGTGCAAGTTTTATAGTGGGATTTTAGTGCAACGATTGTTTAACGACTTGCTCGAGAATTGAGAAGTGTGCAAAGTTATAGTTTGGCAGGTGTCCGTTTCAGAACCCAAAGACGTGCAACTTTCTAAAAGTGGACCATGTATGCTCCAACAAGTTGGAGAGGAGAAAAATGACAAGATATTCTGCCACAGTTATTCTCTCTCACACACACACATTTGAATATACTAACCCTTGCCTTCCCGTTTAAGAAAGTGGCTTGGTTCTTGTCTAGTTTATTTTAAATTTGTGCCTTGATTTTCGACATGGACCACTAAAGAGCCTAAAATGATTCAAATTCTCTGAGAGTGTTTGAGAATATAAACTTAAATGTCTTTAAGAAGACCATATGACTTTGCAAGATTGTGAAATGAGCCATCACTAATCTTCAACCATTTTTCAAATCAAGCTTAAGACAAATACAAGTACAAATCTAAACATTTGCTAACAATGTTGTCTATTTCAAATTTACCAGTACATGTCTGATTTTTCTCAGTAATGTCTTACCCTATGTTTTGACGAGGAAGTTATAATCTTTAGACAATGGTAGGTAAATTGCTATACAAACCATGGGGAAGAAATGTGTGGACCATGGAACACCTGACAGTGACACAACCTCTCTGCACCGACCTCCCTCCACCCAGATCGTGAAGGACGGCCATGCTGTTTTTGATCTGAGAGAAATAGACCATCACAGAGACTTTAGGGAGGGTGATGGAGAGAATGATTAGAGTATAGAAAGTACGGAGAAGAAAAATCAGTCCACTTGTTCATCCATCTCTCCTGCATCCTCTCAAAATCCATCCTTCTTTTGTTTAGCAAAAAAAACAAACCGTTATTTCATAACCTGCTCTCAAAAAGCTCTACTAGCACCGCATAATAATCCCCCTCCATTGATGCCTTGTCTGTACCAGTGTGTTGTTGCATGAGTGCCTGTGTGTGAGGAGTTGAGGGACGGCAGGGGACCCTTTATTGGCACAGAATGGAGGGAAACAAGGAGGATACTCATCTGTTAACATGTGGCTTTTGTTATCAAATAGAGCAAACCACAACACACCACAAAACAGAACTCAGTTTGATATGGTCTCTGTTCTGAGCTAAATACACATGCATACACATTTAGGGACATTTAAGATAGCACATAAATGACTTAATGCCCATTGTGTGCCCCACTAGAGGCAGACCCCAGGGACCAAAAGAAGCAGCTCTGCAGGCATGTGCGGGGAAGATCCTTAAAGAGCTTTGACTCTGCTGTGCTGGAAATGGATCAGACGATCAACATTGCCTAATACACATACTTAATCACAGAGGGAAATACAGATCAACACTGTATATGAAAACATTGCACACAAACATACACTCAGCAAGTCATAAACGTCACCTACATACTTCATAGTTACACACACACATACATGTTCCAACCTCATGACCATCTCATCACAGACTCCTGACAGTATCCCAATAAAACACCTGGCCTAGTGCTTTGTTACTGACTTCTCCTCAGAGGCCACACACACACATGTGCTGATTCACACTCAGCCCACTCCTGCTGCTCACTTCACACATAATCCCCAAATTTCCTGGAGCATTCCAACAGAATGGTCTCCGTCTTTTCCTCTTGCTGTCTTTGTATTTCTTTCCATTGCCTTTCCACAAGCATGCACATTATCTCACTCTCTTATTCAGTCCATATGCTTTCTCTTCTTGTCTTATAACCACTACATAACCATATCCTCAATATCTTCTCTTTCTCTCTCTTTCTCTCTCTCTCTCTTTCTCTCTCTTTCGCTCGCTCTCTTTCTCGCTCTCTCTTCGTCTCTCTCTTTCTCTCTTTCTCTCTATTGGAAAAAACTCAGAGAAACATTCCTCAAGGGAGTTCTACATGAATACCCTAGGATTCACCACTTGTGATACCAGCTTTCAAACATTCTATCCTCACTCAATAATGCAGGTATAAAGTATAACGTAAATACATGAAAATGGGTTGTATGTTTTTTGCTGAATCAAAAATAAATGTATATGTTGGGAGAAAGCAGGTGCGGGGAATTGATGTGCAGGTCTATCACATGCTTCTAAAACATTTTCTGTTGGCCACCCTTCAGTTTAGCTAACACAATCAGTGTATCTTTACAACATTACAGTGGCAGCATTGTCACACAGAGTCATGGAAGACAGAGAGAGAGAGAGAGAGAGAGAGAGAGAGAGAGAGAGAGAGAGAGAGAGAGAGAGAGAGAGAGAGAGAGAGAGAGAGAGAAGACAGAGAGAGAGAGACAGACATGGAAGACAGAGAGAGAAAGAGACATGGAAGACAGACAGACAGAGAGAAGAGAGAGAGAGAGAGAGAGACAGAGACAGAGGCAGAGAGACAGAGACCAGAGACGGAAAACAGAGAGAGAGAGAGAGAGAGAGAGAGAGAGAGAGAGAGAGAGACAGAAGACAGAGAGAGAGAGAGACAGACATGGAAGACAGAGAGAGAAAGAGACATGGAAGACAGACAGACAGAGAGAAGAGAGAGAGAGAGAGAGAGAGAGAGAGAGAGAGAGAGAGAGCATGGATTTTCAGAGCAATGATGGTAGGTATACAGGTCATTGTATGTTATTAAACACTGACTTGTGCAAATGAACTGTAAGTGTAATCTGACCTTCTCTGCCACATTGCGAGTCACTTCAGATAAAAGCTCCTGATAAAGGAATACATGAAAATGGTCGGGTTTCCCAGATTCGTTAAGAAGCTCTTAATGCTAAGAGCTTCTTAAGAGCGTTATAAGAACGCCCTAGAACGCTCTCAGAACGCTCTTAAGAAACTCTTAGCGTTAAGAGCTTCTTAACGAATCTGGGAAACCCAGCCAATGTGTGTTCAGCACATAAAGAATGTTCTTTGGGACAGTCAATAGCCAATGTGGGGATACTAGACACTTTGACACAGCAGAACAACATGAATGCTGAAATGCGAGTGCATTAGTTTTTTTTTGTTTACGTTTCTACTCATGCATTGTGTGTATGTTGTGTGTGTATGTTGGGAGTCAGATGGGTGAGCGGTGAGGGGGTCGGGCTAGTAATCAGAAGGTTGCCGGATCGATTCCCCGCCGCGCCACATGATGTTGTGTCCTTGGGCAAGGCACTTCACCCTACTTGCCTCGGGGGGAATGTCCCTGTACTTACTGTAAGTCGCTCTGGATAAGAGCGTCTGCCAAATGACTAAATGTAATGTAATAAATGTGTGTGCCCTTGCATTGAAATAGTTGCTGGGTGGTTTCAATAAAGCTCTTTAATTGGGCAGGTGAGGCTCTGCTTACTGTGTTGGAGCTAATTGGCTATAAATGAGTCCGTCTGGTTTCGTTTGCAGCTTCGAAGCAGTGGGTGTATGTGTGTGCAATAGTGTGTGTGTGTTCGTGTTTGTGTGTGTGTGTAAATGCATGGAGCAAAGGTAGAGGAATGAGGAGTACATCTCTAAACTTCAGTGCAACCGAAATACCAGAACAGCAAATGCATTCAACTGATCTCAAGGGTTAAAGCCTAGTACATTTTTGGGATCTCCTAGACCTATAGGATCAACATATTATATATTCAACCTAGACCTATGGATATGGATGACATAATGAATGAGCTCATCAGTTAATTGAACAGGGAGAAAGAGAGAGACTTGGAGCCTGAGACAGATGGAGAGGCTGTACACCGGACACCTCTCAGAGAAGCACTGGGTAGGGAGTCGAGCAAAACAGCAAGCTTCCATGCTGAAGAATTCTCCTAAAGGCTAGTGTGTGTGTGTGCTCTGCATAGGGACCGTTATTCATGGCCTGACAAGACATAAGAAGGGAGGGAGAGAAAGTGAGAGTGTGAGAGTGAAAGGACAAAAAGGGACAAAGAGACTAAAGAGATGAAAACTGTGCAACCTATTCAGAGCCTAGTTATGTTTGTGAAGCTTGTTAATCAACACAAATGTGATTGAAGGAGTGAGCTATGCCAATCAAGCTCAGCGGACAAGAGCCAAGACGAATCGCCCCTGTCCCATTCCCAACCTGCTGCTTCACCCTCAAACTCACACACATCAAATAACTTTTGAGGACGTCACAGTCCACACACTTATGTGTGTGCATGTAGAAACACACCCATGTACTTGATTCAGTCTGACTAGTTCATTTAGGCCTTTAGTCCCTAATGCAATTTCCTCCTACATTGCCCTCTAGAGGATCTACATTGCAAATACTGTTTAAGATAAACTCATGTGCATGCATTGGTCAGAAATACTTTCTATCTTTCCTCTCTACTTCTGTGAGCCCATCGAGAATAGCGTTTGTTAGATAGATGAGTGCAAATGCTAGTCTATGCATGAGAATCCTTTAAACCAAAATACTAGAATTCAGTTTTAGTAGCTGTCATTTCAGCATGGGCCAGTGGGAAAAAGTCATAAGTCAAATTGACTGACGCCCAACTCCTTGCCATTTATGAAAAAACGATTTCACCACTTATTTAATCTGAAGTGGTATAAAAGGTAAACTAAATACCTCCAAGCTCACAGTACACATTCACTGGACTGCAATCTCACAATGAGCTTCTGGACTTCTCAAAGATGCCTCTGTCTTGTGCTCATGGTCAAGGCAGACCACCGAGGGTCAGGATGATTAGGGAGGTTCAGTGTCAGGACTTCTGTGTCCTGCCCCTTATCATTTTGTGCTTCTATTTATAGGTAAACAAGTCAAAATGTATAATATAGCTAGGAGAGGAGCTATCTGTTCTAATTAACACATTTTACAACACCTTTCTGTGATCAATTGTTGATCAGTTTACTTACTCTTTCCTTCTGGTTCTCTGATGTCTAGAAGATTTTCTACTATAAAAAAATTAAGTGTTATGTTCATATTTGTATAAAAAAACTAAGCAGCAAATAGGAACATGATATTTCCTGGTCTACTCATACTGTTCATCTCACAGATACAATTTCAGTAAATATTGAATTCCCACAATAACCCTCTTTCCCATCTTTTCAACCTGTCATTTCCATCTTGTGATGACCATGTCATGGGAGACTGTATACTGAAGTTTTGGCCACACAACAACTCCATCTATCCATCCATCTGTCCCCTCTTTAACCATACCCTCTCTTCTCCTATTCAATAGGACCACCTGCAGATGAAACCCCCTTTTCCCTCTTTTTCTGGACGTCTACCGACCTCTGGCACAAAGTTGGCTACCTAGGGGGCGCTCTTTATCCAATCCTCTGCATGATAAAATCTCTTTTGACATTTCCCTTTCCATTCTATCTGAAAGAGGCCAGCACTGACATTACAGTTAAGCGACTCAAAGGCCCTGTCAAATGGACATTTCTTATATTCAAGCTAGACCAGGTCTCCAGAGAGCCGTTGGCTGGGGGACAGTGGTATTAAGAAGAGATGACAGAAAGTGTCTGAGATTGTGAAACATATCATCCAAAAGCAGGGAAGAGCCAGACAGGTGGACACAATGTGACATCAGCTTGTCCAGTAATGTGTTACAGTAGTTTGTAGAGTTTTAATAGTGTGTTTGAGAAGTTAGCAAAACAGTACTTGCACCTACAATTGCACATGTTATCCTATATAACACCAACACACATAACCAAGAATACCAACAATGTACCATCCTACTCACAACAGCCATGGCCTTAGTTAGAGTTTGTTCTGCACTTTCATTCAAATTGCGAAGCCCCTTGGCACATTAACTCACACAACCAATGCTTTGCCATGGACACCATTTGTATACAAATAATTTTAATATTTCGCAGACCCTTTTATTTAAGGCAACAACCAAAGGGTGGGGGCGGAGATCTTGGAGTGGGGGTTCAAACCTTCAACATAATTTATCTCAGGGGATTTAATAAAGTAGTGCTATACATTGTACCTACATCCTTGTACTCTACTCTTGAATCTCTGGCCAATCTCAGGTCTCAAACACTTGGTCTCTCCTTTGTGTCCTTGGCAGCCCCCTGGTGGGTAAAACACTGGTATGTTCAAATCCAGGT
The DNA here is from genome assembly GCF_021917145.1 of Hypomesus transpacificus. Taxonomy (NCBI): domain Eukaryota; kingdom Metazoa; phylum Chordata; class Actinopteri; order Osmeriformes; family Osmeridae; genus Hypomesus; species Hypomesus transpacificus. Next base: position 7,046,906 of record NC_061081.1, on the reverse strand, counting down.
TATTGACTGAACGTAACTGGCACCAAGATATACATTAATACCCCAAACATTGAACCAATGACTGCCAAATTGCAGGTGAGGATAGGGTTATGGTAAGCCAATGCTTTAACGGTTAAAGATGGCATTGTCAGGCTCAAACATCCCTTTTATGTCCGTGTCATAGTTTACCTTGGCAAGCAGGTAGTAGATTCCTGGATCAGTGCTTGAATCACACTGTATTGTCTGAAAGACTTTAAAGACACAAGTAAACCAGAACAAAATTATAATAATTGGTCTACAGACGGTGAACTGGCCTGAAATGTGTGTGAGTTGGAACTGAGAATAACTTGCTTTCAACTCAGACTTAGTGTCAACCACTTAAAATATTTCTATCTTCACCTCTGCAGGCAGTCTTGACAAATGGTGTTAAAAAACTGTGTAACGTTTTGTGGCTGCAGTGTTCAAATCTATATCTCCATAACTTTCACCGGTCTTAGGGAACATCTGTCTAAACTAACAGAATTGGCATAATGGTTATGCTCCATCTAACCACAATAGAGAGGATGGATAGAGTGATGAACTGAATGCCCTGGTGAGCAGAGAGCTGATCATCTCCTCCAAGTATAGCATGTGTAATTTCCATCCTCTCCCTTTCCCATGGTGGTTTTCGACTGACGTTGGCCATGGTGTGTATGTGTGTGTGTGTGTGTGAGAGACAAGACAGCAGCCCCTACCACATCCTTCCCTCCCCTGAGACAGATGGGACGTTCCACTAGAGCTCCTTCCAACAGCAGGGGGCATAGCTGGGAGAGGGTGACTGACGTGCCAGCTCCAGGGAGAGAGAGAAAGAGACGAGAGGAGAAGAAAGAAGGAACATGATAAAAGAGCTCAAGAAAGAAGGCAGAGGGGGATAGGAAAAGAAAACAAGTTCAAAGGGGAGCAGAGAATGAAACGGAAAATGATAGATGGAGACAAATGAAAACCAATTCCTCCATCATTGCAAAGGATGCTCTTGAGTTGATCAGACTAATAACAAATGTACTTGGGTAAATTGGTTTAGCTGGGTATGTGATGTAAGGATGTACAGTGTTTACTTTAACAGGTCAGACACCAGTATAACTTCTTTCTTTTTTTCTTTCAGCTTTGGCTTTGTACAAGACAACACACAATCATACACATGTACACATCTCAAACACATACCAAGAACCCTGCCTCTGCCTTGATGATTGACGTAACCAGCTGGTGGTGGGTTTGAAAGCCAGGGGCAAGGTGTGATTGTTCTAGTCTTCAAACTAAGGTGAGCGGCACACTATTCCCATTTTAATCTTCTGGCCCTCTAGAGTCCACCCCACAGCATGCACTGAACTGAGCATTTTGGGGGGTTTCTATAAAAATGCTGAAATGTCATTGACATAAGTATTCATACCCTTTATTCAGTATTGAAAGAAGCATTTTGTTAGCAATTACAGTTTCTTCTCGAGCATTCATTTGCCATCGTTGTTGAAGTCATATGGACAATAAGTCATTGGTGTTCATAAAGTATTAAACACAGATGATTGATAAGAAGCATCATTTGATTCTCAAGTTTGTATTTAGAAGAAAATTAAACTACATCTACACAATCTCAAACAACAGTCAAACAAGAGAAATATATGGAAAGGGGGGGGTACAAAAGTGAATGACGTCCTTATCGTCTGTAATGCATAGGAAGGAATAATCAAATTAAATAAGTAATTACACATTTTGCTAGAATATGTTCATATATAGTTTGGAGAGTCAACCTGAATAATCTGGTTTCAATATCTGGTCAGAAGTTTTGAGTTCTAAACACAGCACACATTTAACGTAGTTTTCATGCATAGATACTAAATGAGAACACATTAAGTCAATTGGGAAGGCCTTTTTCTCTTCAGTTGACAACGCTATTGTCTCTTCTAAAGTTTTAAATCAAGTATTTTGTTTGTGTTTATTTGGTTTTCGACTTTAGTGTATAGATCAACACAAACACAATGCTCAATTGTGAATGATTATGAGTGTTTTGAACATAATACATGCATTCAGGCATACTCACACACACACACACACTCACCCACATATAGACATGCACCCCAGGATTTCGACAGCTCCGGTGTGGGGACTCTTGATTGATGAGCCCCATTCCAAATGTTGTTTCATCTAAATCAGTGGGGGCATAGCTGCCTGGTGCATTTTAATACCAAAGAAAACATTAACCCCAAACAGTCCCTCCAACCATTTCATTAGTCATCCCCTCCACTGTGAACAAACACGCCCCACATGGCTTCAGGACAGAGAGGGGTAGAGATGGAGGGATGTGAGGGAAGGAGGGAGGGACAGTGAACGATGGATGGCGGGGGGCCATTACAGGATGATAATCTAATTTGGTGATGCCCTACTGCTCGGAAATCCCGGAAAGTTTAAGTGGAAAATGCCCTCCTTTTTATTTTATCTGGTCTGCTTACAGGGGGTATTGAACTTTCAAATGGCGGTCTTGAGGTCTCTGTCTCTCTCTTCCTGGTGTTTGGTGTAACAATGTTTGTTGGTCACAGACTAAAGGGTAAACAGCATAAAAAGTTGATAGGACTGAGGTTTGAATTCTGGGTCATCTCTAGGGAGATTTAGATGTGCCAGTGGAGAAGTCAGTCCTACAATCTGAGTGACAACCGACCTAACATACGTATATAGAACTAAATAAATTAGTTGCCAAACCATGAAAGAAGATTGAGACCAGTTTTGACTGTATAAATCATCTCTTTATCAATGGCCACATGGACAACTGTATTTGCAATGATCCAACCCTTCTGTAAGAAGGTTCCAGATGGAATGCGTTTTCTGTCAGATGCTATTTTAAATATTTTCTACTATTGGCTCTGAGTGTTAGGTCACACCTTGTAGTCTCAATTCTGACTATGTTAATAGGGCAGAAATGTATGATTTCACACAATGAGAATTTCACAATCAATCAACCCTATTGAACCCAAAATACAAGGATGGAGTGTCAATTTAATGGCCTGCAGATGGTGTGTCTGACATTTTCCACCATTTTAAATCTTGACCACTTTTTATGAGACAGTTCAACCTCTATGGTCACCACAGGACAGCTAAAGCAGATTCATAAAGTCTTGGCATATTTTTTCCTCAAGGCGTTCCTTGGACACAGTGGAGAAAAGTCTCTGCCGTGCCGCTAATGGTTTGATACGGCCCCCTGACTGTGTTCATTTCAGTGCAAAGCCAGCTCATCCCATCCCTACTGGGGCCGTGATACAATTACACCCCCGGAACTGCAAGGGGCTTTCTGTGTGTCCCTTCTAAAGTGGGGCCAAGCCTAAAATGATGTGTGTGCATGTGTATGTGTCTGTTGGTGGGTAGTAGGTCTATGCATGCAGTACTTGGTATTGGTTGGTACATCACACACAGAGCGGAAGCTTGCACTCACTATTCACGGTTAATCAATCATCGCGACGCCTTAATGACGCCCCGCTGCTCCTCTAATGTCTTCTGGCAAGGTTGGGCTGCCGCTGGCGCAGAGCTCACGCAGGCACACATATGGCCGCCTCGAGTGAGTGACAGGACCCCTTTCGCGCGTGGCGCCCGAATGCTGGATGCCATCAGCCACGCACAGCCGCCGCCGGCTAGGAGCTGAATGGCATGAAGAAAAAAGGGGTATGGAATAGAGAGTGAAGGAGAGAGAAAGAGAGATAAGTATGTAGGGATAAAGTGGGGGAAAGGGAAGGGGAAAGTATGATCCAAATAAAATGGCAAGATAGAAAATAGTGTGTTCGACAAGAAAAATGGGAGAGAGATTAGGCAGAAAATACACACAGACAAATACAAATCTAGGAAGAGATATATATTTAGAGTTTGAAAAAGGTATTACATCCCATTAGTATTGCTGGCTTGGCTGACCTCCCTGTGTCAAAGGTGAATAGCCAAGAACCACAAGTAGGGCATCTGAGAAAAAAATACCAACAACTTTATTTTAAACACTCAAACAGTGTAAAGTCAGTCAATTAACTTTATGAGCACAGAAGATCAGATCTAAAGATCATATCTAAAATCTCCAACTCCCACACAGTCATCTGTTTCCTTATTGACACAGAGTCTTTCAACCCTGTTTGTTTTGACTTCCAAGGTTGCCAAATCATAGACATGATATCTGAATTTCACAATTTACTGTATGCTGTGCCTGGGAGCTCCTAGGGCAGAAGGTCATATGGCAGAGTGCACTCACTGCCAGCCTACTCAAGTACATACACACTTTCTTGATAGGATCACCTCATAAGTGACTCAGAGAGCATATTATACATAACAAGACAGGATCTGTAATCCGGTCACTTTTTCCTTTGTCTCTTGCTCTCTCTCTGCCCATTTCTCTCTGTGCAGGTGATTCTTCAACATCAAAGTAGCCAGATATGGCAACCACCCAGAGCACAAGATGCAACTTTCTCAGGGCTTTGAAGAACTTTGTGACTGAGCAGGCTGATGAGTTACAGGATAATGACCAGAAGGTAAGTGGTACCAACACTATTGTCGTCAACACGGCGCTCTGCTGAAAACATAAGAGAAATCCACTAATGCCATGTTGTTGAAGTACATTTGTGTCACATCTCTCTCTGGCAGCTCTGGCTTCCCTTCTGTAGGGTGTAGACTGAAGTTCTGCAGGAAAGAGGACTTGATCAACTTGTTTCTGAATCTGGTGGCTGGCAACTCAGCCCAAGACTGCTTGCAGCAGTACTTCCAGGAGCCTATACTAAAAAGCTGAATTTGGCGATATTGTAAAATAATTACAAATTGATGTAACATATACAAAATTTAAAACATGCATATTTCACATGGCGGGCAAGAAAATAAATTGCAAATGTTTTTTCTTGACAAATAGTCAATTCAGGATAGGCGTGAATGTTTCAATTTATAGTTTAAAGTGTACTTGTAAGTACTTCAAGAAGTCTACATCATAAATTGATGGTCAAAGACAGCCTGCACATTGCAAACTCTAATTAAACTAACACCAAGTCAAATAACAAACGTTATCACTAGCTCTGGATAAGTGTCTGCTAAATAAATAAAGTAACTAAATGTAGCTGCATCACAGGCTTGGGCACCAACTCAACCATTGTGCATGTAATGACTTACGTAATGAACTAAATGTTCTACACATTTTTTCTACACATTTGTGGGAGTAAGACAATTTAATAGAGAACATGTATAACACGTCAATATATAATTTAACCGAAGCAATTGATAATGTAGGAAAGAGCAGACCATTTTTGACTGTATAATCATTTGCATGAATGTACCAGAGCATTGGCAATTGCTTTCATGTGCTTAATTGACTAGATGATGGAGGTTAAACAAGTACTTTGAGAATTTCAATTGTGATGACAGAAATGTAGGTACCAAAACCACTGAAGAATCACTATGTTTAATTCCAGAAATATGTGTATGTCACCGACTGCATCATGGGCACTGTGCACTAGAAAATGTAATCTGTTTAGGACAATTAAAATAAGTGTTCAGATCACTGTATTAACTTTGAGAGCCATTACCCGAGTTTAGACACGTGTCAAATCAATGGAGAAAAGCTGTAATGCAACAGTACAAAACTGACCCAAAGTAGGCTAAGCGCTCCGCCTATGGGAGGGAAAACATTACATGTAGTTTTTCACTGCAAGCAAACATGGAGAACTCATATAGCATAAGGATTCTAAATGGAGCCATACAGCTATTCTGCATAGAATCACTTTTAAGATGGAATTTTGTAGCCTTCAAGTTGTCTATACCAATTTTATATTACTGACCGTAAAGCATTTTTATGAAGATAATTGGCTATAATAGAAAACTACTGGGACATATCTTCTGATAGGAGGCCCATCACTTACAATGTCTTCTGGTGTGTAGTCTTCTGGTGTGTTGAGTTACAATCTTACAACTTTGGGTATCGTAATATCATGACGCTTCATCCATCTTTAATTTATCTGCGATATGACAGCTCCATCTACTGGATGAGAGTTGCCATTGCTTGTTGTTGCCTTACATTGTTTTGTAGAAAATATTTGTACATTAAGTACATTTTAAGAGATGTTGAATACAGGAACAGGACATTGACACTGATGTGCAGAATTTAAATTCTTAAGCTGGCGACAGAAATCAAGGGAAGAGTGGATTTGAGAGAACAGTCATTTTATTATGCAGCATTGTCTATGCTACTCGGTTATGCTCAGATTCCGTTAAAACACTCAAGAACAGATTTTGTCAAATTAAATGGCCATTGAGGTAACATCAAATGATTTGCGAAAAGCAAAACACTTGAATTTTTGTTTAGTAAAATCTTTAGCTTTACTGTCAAATGAGAAGTTTTTTAATTTGTTGAACCTGCCAACAGTTGGCATAATGCAAGCGTCAAAGTATTACCTTTTACTGCAACAAAGTGAAGGTGAAAGTGGAGTAAAGGATGGAACAAATGGCAATCACAAGGCATTGCCATGAAAGTAGATATTTGGTCAAAAGAGATTATGAATGCCAAAATTTAAATTTTAAAAAGAGACAGACTGACAAACAGGAATCCTGAAAGCAAGTAAAGTACTTGGACATGTATTTAGCCAGCTGCTCCTTTCCTTCCTCCTCAAGCCAGCTCCTCCTCTCCTTCCTCCTCAAACTCGCCCTCTTCCTCAGCAGTGGCATCCTGGTACTGCTGGTACTCAGACACCAGGTCGTTCATGTTGCTCTCAGCCTCAGTGAACTCCATCTCATCCATGCCCTCGCCGGTGTACCAGTGCAAGAAGGCCTTGCGCCGAAACATAGCAGTAAACTGCTCAGAGATGCGCTTGAACAGCTCCTGAATGGCTGTGCTATTGCCGATGAAGGTGGCGGCCATCTTGAGACCACGGGGTGGGATGTCACACACAGCAGTCTTGACGTTGTTTGGGATCCACTCCACAAAATAGCTGCTGTTTTTGTTCTGCACATTCAGCATCTGCTCGTCCACCTCCTTCATGGACATGCGACCCCGGAAGATAGCTGCAACGGTCAGGTAACGCCCGTGGCGAGGGTCACAGGCTGCCATCATGTTCTTGGCATCAAACATTTGCTGGGTGAGCTCTGGCACTGTCAGGGCACGATACTGTTGGCTCCCCCTGCTTGTAAGGGGGGCAAATCCTGGAATGAAGAAGTGCAAACGGGGGAAAGGTACCATGTTGACAGCCAGTTTGCGGAGGTCAGCGTTGAGCTGACCAGGAAAGCGAAGGCATGTGGTGACTCCGCTCATTGTGGCAGAAACCAAGTGGTTGAGGTCACCATATGTGGGTGTGGTAAGTTTGAGAGTGCGGAAGCAGATATCATAAAGAGCCTCATTGTCGATGCAGAAGGTCTCATCTGTATTTTCCACCAGCTGGTGGACGGAGAGAGTGGCGTTGTAGGGCTCGACCACAGTGTCTGATACTTTGGGCGAAGGTACCACACTAAATGTGTTCATGATGCGATCGGGGTACTCTTCACGTATCTTACTAACGAGTAAAGTGCCCATGCCAGAGCCAGTACCCCCACCCAGGGAGTGGGTAAGCTGGAAGCCCTGGAGACAGTCACAGCTCTCTGCCTCCTTTCTCACCACATCCAGGACTGAATCCACTAGCTCTGCCCCCTCTGTGTAATGGCCCTTGGCCCAGTTGTTTCCTGCACCACTTTGGCCTAGAGACACAAAGTCCTTTATGGTTAACACTTGCCACAAAGTCTAAGAATACACACATTTTCAACCAATTCATTCATATTTTGTTGTAAAAGTCATAGGTTTGTGAGAAAATTATCAAATGCTAAACTAAATAACATAAATCTGATGACACCAGCAGAGTAAAAACTGCAGACTTCTACTGGAACTATCTACTAGGGGTGTAACGATACACTCAGCTCACGATTCGATACGCATCACGATAAAGGGTTCACAATAAGATATGCATCTAGATATGTTGAACCCATGGGGGGGGGGGGGGGGGGGGGGGGGGGGGGGGTCGCACTTCAGGGCCACCGTACTTAAGCCCAATTGATTTCTTACAGTCGTTGTTGCTATTAACACGCTAGCATTCTGCTAATGGATGCTGATTGTATGACATCATTGACATTTTAAAAGGCTCTTTAGAACAAAAAAGCGACTTAAAATGTTTTTAACACCCAACAGTATATTTTCTTTGCCTCCTCTTTCGAATGCAACATTCAAATTACTAGACAAAAAATTATACCCTGAGAAGTGCATTTTGAGGGGTATAGCTCCATAGACCTCCATTCATTCTGCACTCACTGGTGAGCGCCATCAAATGGAACCAGAGTGGAACTGCAACCAGCCCAGAACTCGGAAGTTTCCCGAGAGTGGCAGTTATATCAAAGAATGTCTAATATGATTTAACAGGCCCTGGTTATATGGTTCTCCCCATATTAGACATTCTCTAGTAGGCTATCGCACCCATTACAAGACTGTCGTTACCTATGCACTTTTGTAAAACTCTCTTGGAAGTCGCTTTGGATAAAAGCGTCTGCTAAATGCATAAATATAAATGTACGGTTTTAAATTAGACAAAATGAGTTCGACGTCTAGCAGATTCTCCAGTCACTCGACAAGAGGACGGTAAAAAATAATAAATAAAAAACAACGGGCCTTCGACCCGGTTATATTCCATTTCCAGGTTCTTCTATTTCAGTTTCAGCCGAACTCATTTTGCCCTGCTAGGCTCAGGCTGCCCAGTTATAGTTGGGAATGTACTGTGCACGCGTGACGCAGGTGCAAAGGTTGCGTGTTCGTAGTTCAAACGGATGTCATATCTAAAAAACTACGTTAGCCTACATATTGTTACACGTTTGCACCGCAACGTATTGTACTACGATTTATTGTTACACCCCTACCATCTACTGTTTCTCACCAAAGACAAAGTTATCAGGTCGAAAAATCTGTCCAAATGGACCCGACCTCACGGAGTCCATGGTGCCAGGCTCCAAGTCCACCAACACTGCACGGGGAACATACTTTCCTCCTAGCAAACCAAACAGCAACGTAGGTTTTAAAAATGGGACCAGTACAAACTAAGTAACCAAGTACAATATATAATTTTTTTGTAGGCCTACACAATGAAGTAACAAAATACCTGTTGCTTCGTTGTAGTACACATTGATTCTCTCCAACTGAAGATCGCTATCCCCGTGGTACGTTCCAGTGGGGTCAATGCCATGTTCGTCACTTATCACTTCCCAAAACTGAACAGGTGTTAGTTAGTCATAGTTAATATCAGTCAGAGTGCCAATAATTTATATAATCTTCCACAAATCCACTTACAAAGTACACCGAATATGGCTCCTACGGATATCTAGGATGGCTAATGTTAGCAACGACGTTCAAGTTAGCCAAGTTTGAGCAAATTGGTTACCGTAACATAAGATTTCCAAAACTGACCAACCTTGGCTCCAATTTGATTCCCACACTGTCCAGCCTGCAGATGTACAATTTCCCTCATTTTGATTTAAGTTGGAATACAAAATACACACATCTACGACAAGCCTCTTGTAGTAAAATGCTGAAATGAAGATGACAGAGGTGTGTAGCTTTATATACCCATGCAAAGAAAGGTAATTGAAGTGATTGGATCAGTATCCTGCCAGTCACATTTTGTAGGAGGTTTCTTACTCAGAAACTGTCAGTTCATAATTCTCATTGGCTATTAGTTACAATAAACTGTTGTCAACAGTAACAAGGACATATGTAAACATTGAAGTTCTTTCTGTGACCCGTTTGTATTATTTGTAACTAGGCACGCTACCCAACAAAGGGATCAGTGAAGATCTACAGAAGATCAAATGAAATGAATAGGCCTACATACATTTGAAGTAAGGAAGTAGAACAGGTGTATTCCAGAAAGCAGGTTATGCAACATAACCAAGTTAACAATGATTCACAATTTTGCAGCAACCTACTGATGTTGCTAGTTGCTAGTAGCAACATCAGTTGCTGCGTTGTAGCAACTTGCTACAACTCTGGGTATCAACTGGGGAGTTAACTTACCTGGGTATATCACATAACCTGCTTTCTGGAATTGGAGGGCAAGTAAAAAAAATTCATTTGCACCAGCCGACACAGTATGAACACGATAGGGGGGGAGGGGGGGGGGGGGGGGGGGGTGAGACCACAAAAATAGGCTTTTGGAAGAACTTGTGAGATGTTTATAGCATATTTTATCAACTTATAAAATGTACAGATCTATAACTTATTAACTTTAAATTAAACAACTGCATTGATACTCAAAAGGTATATTGGGAAAAAATATATAGTGCAGGAGACTTGCAGAGGATCTTGAAAGAACATGATAACGTCAGCGGACCAGAAGTAGGCTAGTTAGTGTGCGCAGTATTGGAGCATGTCAAGCCTACTTCCTCTTATAAGTGTACTTCTTATTACGCGGGGGGAGCAGCCTGGCAAGCAGCTCCAGATACTCTCCACCAAGAGACCCGCCCTCCTCTGACTTTGATTGGCCGTGACCCTGAAACAAACCGATCAAACCAACGATTGCAGCGAGTATTACCCAATCGGGGGTAGAATAGGACGAGTCTTCATAGAATGTGGGTGGGATGATTTGCATTGGATGTTGCGTTGATGACAAGACAATTCTGAAAATACGCGACAAAACCCGTTCCGTAATGATTCAAAACGGGACGCGCTATTTTATTCTCAAATACGGGACGATTCCGTATTTTAAAGGACGTGTGGCAAACCTAACACAGGGTATTAAGGGCTCAAGAGTTTATACTTATGCTGTGTTCACACCAAACACGAATTCGTCTCATTCGAAGGCACATACGAGCACATTAGCGTTTGGTGTGAACACAGCATTGAAGTTCCTCAACTGAACGTTTGCCATTGGTGATAGATGCCGGAAGGGTCGAGTACAGGCTTCAGCATGAAAACACCCTCAAAGCAGTATCCACCATAAAATACTAGCCTAATACAAGTCATACGAACGTAGGCTATTAAGTCAATCAAAGGACACTGCAAACTGAAATACCAAAACATTAGCTATTCAATCTTTAAACCTACATATGAGATTGTACTGTATGGAAAAGTCAATTTTATTGTTCTAATGTGTCTCCAGATCTATGGTGTTGGTATAAAAATTCCATATCAGGCCATGGCCTATTTTTTGTTGTTGTTGTAAATAGGACCGTGGCCATAGAAATAACCAACGAAGCATGTTGGCAGGTCATGTTTTTACAAATAGTTATTTACACACAAAGAGGTAAATATATATACACATTTAAATGTAAATAGCATTTAACAAATATTTGCTATTGGATACCTAAAATGACCAATTGACAGAAGTGGTATTAACAATCTACATTAAGGTTATAGAATAGGCAACTCTTAATGATGGAGGATTGCATGTTAGAGGCTGTAGCTGTTCTCTTATACTGCAAGTTTAGCAGTGATGCCACTAATAATATATTTATACATTGTCAAAAACCGTAACACATTAAGTGGTACTGATAAGAATTCCCACTTTTAAATTACTTTTCCCAAAGGGCAGGTTTTGTGAGATGTAAAGAAAAAAGAAAATATTCTGACTAAAGTTAAGTGATATTTCACCATAGCTCACTTTCTTAAATTGATTTTGTTTGAATTTAGGAGCTGTGAAGAGATCTTTAGTGAAATTGGGAAAGGGGGGGTTATAACTAAGTGAATGCAGGCAAGAAGTGATGCTGAGTTAGTTGATGTGTTTACTGAGATTACTTCTTAGTGTTTTAATGAAGACAAGAGACTTTTTTTCATGCATGCATTTAATTAACTTAATCTAACTTGTATATTTAAAAAATAAATTATATACAGCAAATGATGACACAGGCCAAAAATAAATTATTGCCTTTCAATAACAAAATTATCTCTTGTTACTGAGTCAAACATCAGAGCTTATTGGCAGGTCTGATGCTCAGCCATTCCAACATTTGTTACCACCAAGCAGCGGAAAGTTTGCTCTTTATTTTAGTAGCAAATTTTCTGACTCTTCAGATGCCTTTTAAATGGATTTACCTAGATATTGCCTTGTTGTTTATCCAGTAGTTGCTGTCCACATGGTATATTACAAACCTCCAAGCCCTCTCTGGAGATTGCCTTCACTGTGATGAGGGTACAGAGATATAGATTGCAAATAGAGTTGAGTCTCATCTCAAACAGCCTTCATTCTCTTTTTCTTGCCTTTCTATGTCTTTATTTGTATTTTTTGTATTTTTTGAAGATCATATTCAGATCAGACTGGAAATCAAGGTGATGAATTGCATGTTGTCTTGCTTGTTGAGGTGGGACATCTTTAGGCCGGTGCCACAGAAGACACTTCTGTTTTACTCTGTGACACTGATGTTTCGTCATCAGTCATACCGCCCATGCCCACAGTTGTCAGCATACAGTTACGGAACTGGAAGAGAGCAGAGAATTGGTACAGAGAATCTGAAGCTGAACTATACAGTGCCATTACAAATATTCAGTAGCAATATAAGAAAACTGCAAAGAACTGTAAACCATTTGGAATAGGTATTACTTTCAAGTTTTGGCTTGTGCTACGCACCTGTTTGTTCAGCAGCACATAGATAATAGGATTGAACAAGGCTGAGCTTTTGGAAAAGAAGGCAGGGATTGCCATGGACTGGGCAGTGAAGGCAACTCCCTTGTTGAAGAAGATATAAGCAGCAACACTGGCATAGGGGGTCCAAGCCACAAGAAAGCCCACCACCATCAAGATGCACATACGTGTCACTTCCCTCTCAGCTTTCTGGGTGGAGGCTGAGTCCTGCTGTGAAGCTGCAGCCTGAAATTGTGAAGAGATAAGAGTGGAGAAGGACTCCATGAGTGATCAACATTTAGCTGGGTATTCCATTCATCTCTCTGGACTAATTAAGAACATAATCACAAAAGTGAGTTTCAATGAGAAGCTTGTTTGCATTTTTCAGTACTAAAACTGTTTTGGAAAAAGCTTTTTCTATTAGTTATGAACATCAAAACATATCTTACCGCCTTGACTGTGCACACAAGGTTTCCATAAGTGAAGAAAATGACGATAACAGGAATAATGAAGTGGCAGCTGAACATGTACAAGACGTAGGATTCATTGTTGAAACCTGGGGCCAACGTGTAATAATCAGGGCCACAGGAACACTGCAGCCCCTCAGGAATGTACCTGTGTAGAGAATATATCTTTACTTACAATGCATTTCCCAACCAAGTACATTATTGGTTAACATGGATGACGAGCTCTCCCTCACAGCCCACATTGCTGCGGTCTCCCGGTCGTGTAGATTCACCCTCTACAATATCCAGAGATCAGGAGATACCCGTCTGAGCATTCCACCCAGCTGCTAGTCCAAGCACTTGTCCTCTCAAAAGTTGGACTACTGCAACTCGCTGCTTGCCGGTCTCCCAGCATGCGCAACCCGCCCTCTCCAGAGGATTCAGAACTCAACAGCCCGTCTGGTCTTGAATCTACCCAGACGCTCCCATGTTACCCCACTCCTCATCTCCCTCCACTGGCTTCCCATCACAGCCCGTATCAGATTGAAGACTCTGGTACTGACCTTTAGAGAGGTGAACGGGACTGCACCCGACTACATCAAGTCTCTCCTCCATCCTTACACCCCCATCCGCTACCTACGGTCTTCTTCTGACAACCGTCTGGTGGTCCCACCGCTCAAGAGCTTGTTTGTTGCAACTGTCTTAAAAGTATTGTACTCACCGTAAAATATATTATTGTTGCTTGCTTTTTTCCACAGGTACACTCTTGCACTTTTGAGGTTCTTGCTGTTTAATTGTAACTTGTCTAACTACATGTTCTTATTGTTCTTCCCTTTGGGACATATTTGGTTTTCACAATGTATGGTTCATGTTTGGCTACCCTCAATGTTTGGGGCTATCTCATTGTTATGATCAGTGTCCTATGCACTTTTGTAAAACTCTTGGAAGTCGCTTTGGATAAAAGCGTCTGCTAAATGCATAAATGTAAAAATTTGAACAAATATTGACTGTGTTTGTATGTAAGTACTATGTAAGTACTATGTAAGTACTATGTATTGTACCTTGACCAGCCAACAAGTGGGGGAGCAGCACAGGCCATTGCCATGACCCAGGTGAACGCAACTCCTGCTCCTGCATGAGTGGATCCAAACTTGAAGCTCCCCATGGGTTTGCAAACCACAATGTATCTCTCAATGGCCAGGACTACCAATGACCACAAGGCAACTTCACCTAGAATTGAGAATGAATATAATGATTAAATTGTGTTTAAAATCTCAAATGATAAAAATCATGCAAGTTGCAGATTTAGTAATCAATAGAAGAATGTATAGCCTCATATACAGTTTTTCTTACCTCCAAGGGTAGCCATGAAGCCCTCAATGGCACAGCCCAGTGGCCCAGCGATAAAGTAACCATTAACAGCAGATGTGATGGTGATGGTGAACCCAAAGAGGACCATGATCATTCCAGCCACAGCCAAGTTGACCAGGATGAAGTTGAGAGGTTGCCGGAGCTTCTTGTGCTGAGCTGTAACCAGCAGTGTCAGACCGTTGATAGGAAAGCCAAAACAGATCAAGAAAAACATGTAGACGGCAAGCAATTTGAATTGCCATGGGTCTGCCAAGTAATACTGTGTGTACTCAAAAGGATTCCTGACAAGCCCAGTCCGGTTGGACATGGGGATGTAGAAATTGTTGCCCTCCGTGCCGTTCATCTTCAGTCACTAAGGTCTGCTCTGACAGGGAACTTGCTGTCTAAGGACAATGGTGTTAATCAACTCCACAGTAAGTGTTGTCTTGGTCATGGCTTTTATACCCTTTGGAAGCCTGCACCAATTGTCTAAGTAAGATTACCAGGGGATTGTAAAGAAGTTAGGCGTTAAACGTCTAGTCCGTAATTGTGCTTAACACCGGATAGACACCCATGCTAAGCAAGGATTTATAAATTAGCCAAGCACTAGTTTTAAAGTCAGAGGGTCAAACCCTTCAAGACCAGTCTATTTGGACAAACCCATCTGTTGAACGATTCCAGTGCTGCCACTTTAACACAAAATTAATCAAACACTCAAACAGAGACAAGACAATCATGAATCAGTCAAGATCAACCAAGCAGAAATCCCTCGTCGGCTACAGGCAGCAAATACCTTTGGTCCTGTGTGGCAGGGACGGACCAGATGGACTCAATGCACAGAAAACAATGACCTGTCGTCCACAAAAATCTTGCTATATGCAATTACAGCACTCTGTAAAATGTACTTTGATGGTGTTTTTCTTTCCAAAATTTTAATTTGGCTTACTGCACTTGCAGAAAAAGCCAATTTAATTTGTCACTAAAAGATCACATCTGGAATGATGACAGTATGAGCAAAGTACATTTTTTCTGAAAATCTGCCAGAGGGCAGTTAAGGTAAGGTTAAGTTTCCTCTGACCTAGTTCTATTCCATTCATTAGCCATCCACTGTACTGTTAATTAAGAGATTTGAGCACCAGAAAGGTGCTGTAGTGCGCCATAAGCTTATTAGATAAGTGGTTAAATAGTTTGCTTCTACGTCACTCCATCTTCTCCTGTCACTCTTTATACATTAAAGGATTTTTTCCAACTTAAAACGTTAAAGGGTTTTCAACAGGATTTGGACATGTAAGGCTTATTCCATTTCACTTGGCATCCAAGTAACCTTAACGGAAGTACCAAGAACAAGGATGACAGACCTGCACTAATTAAGCACAGTGATTAGTGACACTTGTGCTGTCATGCCCGCATGAGCTTGAAAATTGAACATTGTTATTAGTATTTTCTCTGTGGCCATGTCCACACTAATAGGCCTACGTTTTTGTTTGAAAACGCATATCTTTTAAATGTGAAAACTTTTAGCGTTGTAGTGTGGACTGTGAAAACAGAGGCTTTAGAAAACAACGTATTTGTATTCATGTGACGCAGTCATATGACTAGTGATGGGTAGCTTTGCTCGCATCTTTCTCCGCCGCCATTACTGAACAACAACTCAAACTAATGCACGACATCAACGTCATTGTTATCAGCCACTCCCTTAGTACGCTGATTGGACATACAATTTTTTTTTTTCTGAAAACAGAATGATGCATTGAAATCCCAGACCTAGTACAGAAGCAAAATCCAAATTGAGCGGAAGTACGTAGGAGGGCAGAGCCAGGCTAACCCAGACCAAACTTCACAATTCTTTTGTGGGCGGGGCTAAATTGGGCTGCCAGCCAGGCTAGTTTATTGTGGTAAATCTTCATAAAGTAGGCTACTTCATGTCAAGGCAGTTCTGTATATCCCAGCATCAAATTATTCTTACTGTACACTGCAGGGATTCGTATGAGTAACCACAGTCAATTTTAGGCATGTAACACTTTCTTAGTCAGGGTTAGCAGGGGGTGCATTGCACTTACATCAAATGGAAAACCATGCCATGAAATGTTCTCCCTTCGCATTTCTTCCCTTCTACTCCAGCATTATGTACATTTAATAGCATAAATTTAATACCAATAGCCTACATGTGTATGTATAAATTGGACAGGTCTGAAAACAGAATAATCCATGGTAGGTGGGGGATTATTATGTTTTCATTTATTTAATTGACTTAAACAATAAGAGTTAGATATCCTATCTTAAAAAAGGATTTTATGGTGAGAACATTTGTTTTGATGTTGATACATCGTTTTTAGTAGGCTACCTACTTTTGTAGGCAATAGGCATGTGAACCTTTGACCCCTTTTCAGGACATCTGATAACCTATTCTGGATTACAAGGCTGTTGTTTTCGACCTGTGAGTAACCTTATACGCACAAGCTAACTGAATTAAAATCGCATGCCTTTGAAGAGCCATGTAAAATAGCCTACTTTGAACCTGCTACACAAAATACATTTCCTTTGGTAATCATAGCTGGGGTATATTTATTTCCTCAGAATGTGATGTCGTGCAGCAATAATGTTGGTTCGCGTTCGTTACTATACGGTTTGAATGACGAATTTTAAGGATATTGTGTTGAAAATAGCATCTGATATTTACACAGATAACCGACATACTGTTCTTGAATTCTATAACAAATTCCATAACAAAGAAAGTATAATGTGAGACTTCTGTCTACCCTTCGTTTGGTTGAGTTATGAAGATGAAATCCACTCTTTGATTCCGAGTGGTTTGCGCGCGCTCCCGCGACGGGGTGCATTGGGGCGCGCAACACGGGAATGCCCATCACTACATGTGACCCATTCAATACAAGAGTTTTTTTTTTTTTTACAAGGGTGAGTTCAAGTAATGTGGGACATCTGGTAAAGTGGGACAGTTATGCATTTTGATAATGTAATAGGTGCAAAACGGACATCCAATCACCAGACCTTATCTTGACAAATACAACACTTCTAGTCACAAAGTTTGTATTTGTCTGACATCATCAGAGTAGGCGTGATCTGCCTGACAAGAGATATACAGAAAAAACGCATCGAAAGCTCAGAGGCATATGACTTTATATTTCTCAATAATAAAGCTGGCAAAGGAATTTAAATTAAGTTACAATGAGTACTATTGCAGCACATTGAAGGGGTTTAACCACTGATTGAAACACATACAAATTTGTAAAATAATGCTTTGTTAGAAAGACAAAAAAACGTTTTATGTGACTGTCCCACATTACCTGATCATTTCAGGTAATGTGGGACAGCATTTGTCAGGTAGGTTAAAGTGGGACATCTAGTATGCTGTGTTTATGCTACAAAAGTTATTTAATTCGACAGTTCTCAAATGTTTAATACCAATGCATCATACTGCACTTAAGTTCCCAACTAAATAACAACTTACACTGTCATCGAACTAGCGCTTTCAGACTTGTAAGCGTGACCACTAACGCTAGTCCAACGAAATGCTAACTCAGCGGGACTTGCTAGCTAGCACAAAGACTGCAGATCACCAAGGTTTACATCAGTTACACTTTATGCCTATTGTATAAGTCAAACCCCACAACTTAATGAAACTTGCCACACCTTTGCACCTAGCATTGTTGTAGGCCTATATAAACTAATTATTATTATTATATTAGCAGACAGACTACCTAACCCTAACCCACTTTACCAGAAGCTGTCCCTCATTACCTGAAAATGCTGCCTGAGTGAGAGAGGGGGTTATGTTAGAAAGTGTGTAGCTTCTAAAATAATGTGTATTCCCATTTTATTCCAACATGAAAATGTTCCTAAACCCTAAAACGATTTACAGAAACACCACTGGGGCGAGTTAACAGTTATTTTGTAAGTCTACTGGAGCCTCTACCAAAAAGTGTCCTATTACCACCGAGGTGAAGTTAGTTTCATATTCGACATTCGACATTCGTCTCACATTCGGAAGACGCTACTTTGCAGCGCCGAGTTAGGGACCGGGTGAAAATTACCCATACAATTTTGAAAAATGATGACATTTATAATATTTCTATGACTATAAAATCTCAAACAAACAGCAGAGCATTCCAACAATGTCTGGCCTACTTCCAAACCCTTTACTTTTTCAATAAAACATTTTAAAAAATGATAGAAAATCGCTAATCTCTGAAAATAGCATGAAATCATTGATAATCTCAATAACTTTTTCAAACTTGTTTCAAAAAATCTCGAATATACACCATATTATTTTAATAGTGTCTGGCCTACTTCCACACCCTTTACTTTTTCAATAAAACATTTAAAAAAATGATAGAAAATCGCTAATCTCTGAAAATAGCATGAAATCCTTGCTAATCTCAATATCTTTTCCAAACTTGGGTCAAAAAATCTCAAATACACACCGGATTATTCTAATAGTGTCTGGCCTACTTCCACACCCTTTAGTTTTTCAATAAAACATTTAAAAAAATGATAGAAAATCGCTAATCTCTGAAAATAGCATGAAATCATTGATAATCTCAATAACTTTTTCAAACTTGGGTCAAAAAATCTCGAATATACACCATATTATTCTAATAGTGTCTGGCCTACTTCCACACCCTTTACTTTTTCAATAAAACATTTAAAAAAATGATAGAAAATAAATCGCTAATCTCTGAAAATAGCATGAAATCTTCACTAATCTCAATCAATAACTTTTATGGAACCCCATATATATTATGATTACAGCCTTTGCTTATTTTCATTGCCTGTTTCTTTTTTATCTGAAGCGTGCATTTAAACACAGTGGCACAAGTTGTGGCAATGAGTTTTGCCAAACAAAGAACCAGATCTCTGACAATAAATGACAACACAACACCAGGCTTAGGTCTCAATCATGTCTCTCTCAGCTCTGAAAGCCGGAGGACCATCTTTTATAGGGGCACAAGAATGTAAACATAGATTGTAACAGTCAGACAGTATTGACGTTACGACAGTCTCAGAGAAAGAGATTCACTGCTCCCAACACCATGACAACTCTCAGACTAGAGAGTTCATATGGAGCTCTAATTGTAGTCATGACAAGGAACGTTTAGCCAGTACTTTCTCCTGACCCCGAACATCTATTAATCCTGACACATAGACACAATCTACTCTTATTAATAGCAAGTTTACATGAGAACTTACTAACTAGTATCCAATGACTAGTTCTATTGATAAGTGAATAATGTAAGCACATAGGAAATCCCAATTTCTTCATAACTCTTCTTTCATTGGCTCCCTTGCATAGACCTTGCGCACGTGTGTGTGAGTGTTTGCGTCATCAACCCTAGTTGACCATATAGGTGTCAAGCAAATGGTCACCAGAGTTTGCGTCTCCATCTATTCCAGGTTTGGGAGTAGGCCTCTCTTTCCACACAAGGAATGCTGAACACAGTATCATTTTATACAGAATAAAAAAAGATACATCTTCAATTTTTCTGACAGGCAGACACTCAAAGTGATGGGGTGTGTCAAGGGGTTACATCAGAGTAATCTTACACATACCTCTCTCTCTAATTCGCGCTCTCTGTCTGTCTGTCTGTCTCTCTCTCTCTCTCAGTCAGATCAGTATCGACTGGATTCAAAATATTCCTTATATATAAAGTGTTTTACCTAAGACTTGACAGCTGAGACTGTCAATTGATCCGTTGTGGTGGATTGTGATCCTGTCTTCCTGTATGACATGATTACTCGTCTTCTATAAAATTTCTGAGGGATTTCATGCTATTTTCAGAGTTTAGCGATTTTCTATCATTTTTAAAACACATTATTGAAAAAGTAAAGGGTGTGGAAGTATGCCAGACACTATTAGAATAATCAGGTGTATATTAGATATTTTTTAAAACAAGTTTGAAAAAGTTATTGAGATTATCAATGATTTCATGCTATTTTCAGAGATTAGCGATTTTCTATCATTTTTTTAAAAACATTATTGAAAAAGTAAAGGGTGTGGAAGTAGGCCAGACACTATTAGAATAATCTGGTGTATATTTGAGATTTTTTGACCCAAGTCTGGAAATATTATTGAGATTAGCAAGGATTTCATGCTATTTTCAGAGATTAGCGATTTTCTATCATTTTTTAAAAGGTTTTATTAAAAAAGTAAAGAGTGTGGAAGTAGGCCAGACACTATTATAATAATCAGGTGTATATTAGAGATTTTTTGACCCAAGTCTGGAAAAGATATTGAGATTATCAACGATTTCATGCTATTTTCAGAGATTAGCGATTTTCTATCATTTTTTTAAAAACATTATTGAAAAAGTAAAGGGTGTGGAAGTAGGCCAGACACTATTAGAATAATATGGTGTATATTCGATATTTTTTGACCCAAGTTTGAAAAAGTTATTGAGATTATCAATGATTTCATGCTATTTTCAGAGATTAGCGATTTTCTATCATTTTTTAAAATGTTTTATTGAAAAAGTAAAGGGTGTGGAAGTAGGCCAGACACTATTAGAATAATCTGGTGTGTATTTGAGATTTTTTGACCCAAGTTTGGAAAATATATTGAGATTAGCAAGGATTTCATGCTATTTTCAGAGATAAGCGATTTTCTATCATTTTTTTAAATGTTTTATTGAAAAAGTAAAGGGTGTGGAAGTAGGCCAGACACTATTAGAATAATATGGTGTATATTCGAGATTTTTTGACCCACGTTTGAAAAAATTATTGAGATTATCAATGATTTCATGCTATTTTCAGAGATTAGCGATTTTCTATCATTTTTTTAAATGTTTTATTGAAAAAGTAAAGGGTGTGGAAGTAGGCCAGACACTATTAGAATAATCTGGTGTGTATTTGAGATTTTTTGACCCAAGTTTGGAAAATATATTGAGATTAGCAAGGATTTCATGCTATTTTCAGAGATTAGCGATTTTCTATCATTTTTTTAAAAACATTATTGAAAAAGTAAAGGGTGTGGAAGTAGGCCAGACACTATTAGAATAATCTGGTGTATATTTGAGATTTTTTGACCCAAGTCTGGAAATATTATTGAGATTAGCAAGGATTTCATGCTATTTTCAGAGATTAGCGATTTTCTATCATTTTTTAAAAGGTTTTATTAAAAAAGTAAAGAGTGTGGAAGTAGGCCAGACACTATTATAATAATCAGGTGTATATTAGAGATTTTTTGACCCAAGTCTGGAAAAGATATTGAGATTATCAACGATTTCATGCTATTTTCAGAGATTAGCGATTTTCTATCATTTTTTTAAAAACATTATTGAAAAAGTAAAGGGTGTGGAAGTAGGCCAGACACTATTAGAATAATCTGGTGTGTATTTGAGATTTTTTGACCCAAGTTTGGAAAATATATTGAGATTAGCAAGGATTTCATGCTATTTTCAGAGATAAGCGATTTTCTATCATTTTTTAAAATGTTTTATTGAAAAAGTAAAGGGTGTGGAAGTAGGCCAGACACTATTAGAATAATATGGTGTATATTCGAGATTTTTTGACCCACGTTTGAAAAAATTATTGAGATTATCAATGATTTCATGCTATTTTCAGAGATTAGCGATTTTCTATCATTTTTTTAAATGTTTTATTGAAAAAGTAAAGGGTGTGGAAGTAGGCCAGACACTATTAGAATAATCTGGTGTGTATTTGAGATTTTTTGACCCAAGTTTGGAAAATATATTGAGATTAGCAAGGATTTCATGCTATTTTCAGAGATTAGCGATTTTCTATCATTTTTTTTTATGTTTTATTGAAAAAGTAAAGGGTGTGGAAGTAGGCCAGACACTATTAGAATAATATGGTGTATATTCGAGATTTTTTGACCCACGTTTGAAAAAATTATTGACATTATCAATGATTTCATGCTATTTTCAGAGATTAGCGATTTTCTATCATTTTTTTAAATGTTTTATTGAAAAAGTAAAGCGTGTGGAAGTAGGCCAGACACTATTAGAATAATATGGTGTATATTCGAGATTTTCTGACCCAAGTTTGAAAAAGTTATTGAGATTATCAATGATTTCATGCTATTTTCAGAGATTAGCGATTTTCTATCATTTTTTAAAATGTTTTATTGAAAAAGTAAAGGGTTTGGAAGTAGGCCAGACATTGTTGGAATGCTCTGCTGTTTGTTTGAGGTTTTATAGTCATACAAATATTATAAATGTCATCATTTTTCAAAATTGTATGGGTAATTTTCACCCGGTCCCTAACTCGGCGCTGCAAAGTAGCGTCTTCCGAATGTGAGACGAATGTCGAATGTCGAATATGAAACTAACTTCACCTCGCTCCTATAACCTGAAATCCCAAGTGTCACAGTTGTTTTGGTTACTCTCCAGTTTGATTCAATCTACAATATTACCGTGCAACAAAACAATAGATCTTAAATTCAACATTTTAGGCTACACTATTTCTTATGTGCAATACGTTTTGGATTCACGACTACAACATGCACAAGAGGACAGCAGCTGTTACACAAGTATTCTAGGCTACCGATAAGTGCAGCTGTAAGCATTTTGTACATATAACATTTAAAGAGGTGGGTTTTTAAGACATCGTCGGTAGTGACGGAATGCTGCGTTGCTGAACGACAAGATTATTCCACTACTGTAGAGCACGGAAGGAGAAACACCACATGGTATGTGGTATGTGTGTGAGAGCACTTCTCATGCGCACAGGTGTCACGAGATGACTGAATGCTGTCCGATTAATTATATAATTTTCTAAAACTGGTTGTTCCCATCCTTGATTGTGATTGGCTATATGGCATTCCATGCCGTTGTAAAATCCAGCATAACCTCACAGGTTGTCCTCATAACATTCTTTAACATTCCATATTACTGCGCATCGAATATTTCAAATTGAAAAAGACGGCAAAGATGTCCATCTGGCTGTTGCGTGGCAACGATTTATGTAGGAACTATACTTTGTAGTAGCGGAAGAATGACGGTTTATTATTAAACTATTTTGTTTTTCTAATTGTTTTTATTGATGAATCCATATCAAATATTTGTAGTAACAGTTTTAGAAAAGCTCCGCTTCGCGTCGTGCCTAAGAAACTCCCCTTACCTGTTCTAAAATCAGCGTAAACCACGGCCTCTTGGGGTTTATTGCTTAAATATAGAAGGCTCCATTACCGATAATTCGACGCCCCCTTGTGTCGACCAGAGGCAATAACCATCGATATTGATTTCCTTTTATTTTTGTTTTTGGGGCCTGGTTTTCGTATCTAATCACGTGACGTTTTTAAATAAGGAACAATACATTGATTTGATCAATTTAGCCTACAATTATGAATCCAGTATCAGGATTGGACAAAGATGAAAATGTATTGGATTATGGGATTATTTGGTTCTGCTTCTCTGAACAATCAAAGAGGTGATTGAAAAAGAAAGAGTAATTTTTTAAATGAACAATAAAACTGTATGTTGTGCATCCATTTTACAGACTTATCTAGAATTCTCCTGAGGTGCCACAACATCCTGAAGGGAAGATATAGTAAAGTCCCCTGCTAATGGATCAGCTAGACACACCAGTCACACTTCTCTACCAATTGAGCTATATACCTTAGTCTGTCCTTTTGCCTCTTCAAAAAGACTTGAACTTGAACTCTCTGCTTCCAAAAGCTGCAGATGTATCCACTCATTTGCATACACTGAGATGTGAGCATGGTTTATAGGTTTAGCTATGAGGATACCAATTTGAGTTACAGTTTATTCCTTGAAGATGGGTAATTTATTGCTTGACCCTTTTTGAATGGAGTGAAAAGGGTCTAGTCCAGGGGTGTCAAACTCATTTCGCATCGTGGGCCACATACGGCCTAGGGAGATGTCAAGTGGGCCGGACCATTAAAATTATACCATACTCTGCTATAAATAACCAAAATATCATGTCTTTCTTCTGTGTTATCTAGTTTAATTGATATAAAGACCATATCGTATAAACTCCGTCCAACCGCTTTAACAAGTAATGATCTCTTCGGTGGTGTAGTTGGTTAAAGCGTTGTACGGCTACATATTGTTAATGCGAATCTGGGATCCCAAGTTCGCGCCCCAGTCCAGTGAATCTCGTACGATATTCTTTAACTTTTACTGTGAGAAAATGACATAATTCTAAAGGCCTACGGATGTATCACAACATTTTAATGTGTGAGCACTAATATCAGATCAAAATGAACACATGTAGCCTTAATTAAATATTGAATAACGTAGGGTAGTCTACCGTCGGAGACAACCACTACGCCTCATTCAGCCAGTTTAAACGGCTGCTAGATGACGCTGTTCATTTTCAAAGCGCCGATAGTTCGGCTCTTTGGGCCGGCACAATCCGGAAGAAACCACCAAAGCTTCACAAGGCATCGTTCGCCCATCCCTAGTAGAGACCAAGGTATTAATTGATACCGTCTGCTGTTTTCAGTCTGTCTCAGTGATGCGGCTTGTCTTCTACTCTGATGGAAAGAGTGCGCCCCTTAGCGGATAATCCATGAATTACAGCGAATTAAAAATATTAATTCCATGTCTTTTATGCATTTTTTCCACTTTCAAATTATCCTGCGGGCCTGATCGAACCTCCTTGGGGGCCGGTTCCGGCCCGCGGGCCGTATGTTTGACACCCCTGGTCTAGTCTATTTTGTTTCCTTGACAGAAGTTGGCCCGGTTTCCCAGATTCGTTGAGAAGCTCTTAACGCTAAGAGCTTCTTAGGAGCGTTCTAAGATCTTAGCGTTAAGAGCTTCTTAACGAATCTGGGAAACCCGGCCATTATAAGATGACACAACTGGATATTACTGTGCTTAAATTTTGGAATCAATAAAACACTGGATTAACTCAATACACTCACTGGAGCCCCTGTCCACTGTAGCCCTCACAGATGGCTTCACGGGCACTGTGCCCTATTTATAATTCCAGGAATTTGTGTGTCACCTACTTCATCACAGGCACTGTGTGCGATTTATTTTTTCGGTGTGTGTCTCACCGACATCTTAATCACCGACTGCATGATGGGCGTTGTGCACTACAAAGTACAGTTTGTGACATTACCTTTATTTTGAAAAGATAGGAATAAATCAACCGGAAATTAGATTACACATTGAGGCTGGCTTCCCCTACTGCATAATGTAATAAAAAAGGGAAGCACCCAAATTTGGTTAAGACTTCCTGCATGCAATTTACTCAAACCCCACGATGGTACGCTTCTCCCGCGTGCGGGAGTGGAGCTCCGTATTTGCGTTGTTCAAGCACAAGGGCTGGACTTCAAAGTTGACGTTGTCATTCAACTGCTCAAGTACCAAGGCTGCTCCGCGGTTTCCAAAAATGGAATATCAGGTAATATAGACCCCTTTGTAACTTCGTGTGGCTCGTATGCGATATGTAATAACCAATGTGCTGATCTAGCTAGCTAACTAGCTACAAGCTAACTAATTTGCAACCTAACTAGATTTCGTTAGCCAATTTGCTAGTTTGACAAGTTTTAGATAGCTGACATGCCCCTATTCAAATGGTCAACTTTAGCCAGATGCCACGTGCAAAATGTGCTGTGGAATAGACATGTTAGCTAGTTAGCTTTATGAAGCAACATTACGCCAGTCTCGAATTATGTTGAATCAATTTACGTTTTCTGGGTGATTCTCATTTTCGAAACTTGAAGTTAAGCTAATGGGCTTGTAACGTAACGTTATAAATAAGTAAAAACAAGAAATGCAAAAACATGAACAGAAATATACACATGCGATCTAACTACATGTTTGCTTATTATTAGGCTACACTAAATGTTTTCACTTCGGTAAAATGAGGTATTCTGTGTACACCTGGAAGGAAATAAATGCAGCCCATTTTCTCCCTTTCAAATTCAGACTAAGGTTATTAAAAGTGAAACGTTTGAAAGGATGCACAACACCCTCAATGAGAATTAAACTTGCTTTTGTTGCAATTTTTTACCTTTGTGCCCCAAAACTCAGTTGACGTTTTGGAAAGCCCTGCCCCCAGACGGCCTTGACCAATCCTACCTTAGCAACCGGTCACTACCTGAAGAAGGTCCGTCAAGCTTTAGGTCAGTGGTCTTCAAGCCTGGTCCTCAGGGACTCCCTGCTCTGCATTTTTAGATGTTTCCCTGCTTCAACACACCTGAATCAAAGGAATGGGTCATTAACAGGCTTCTGCATAACTAGATAAGTGAATCAGGTGTGTTGGAGCAGGGAAACATCTAAAACGTGCAGGACTGGGGTCCTTGAGGACCAAGGTTGAAGACCACTGCTTTAGGTCATTGAGGGCGCAAAATGGCCTATGGAACAAATCAGACTGCAATTTACGATTCCTGTTACTTGGGATTGTATGCCAGGTTTTTTCCATGTCATGTGCATATCTTGGTCTTTAACTTAATTTACATTTAGAAAAGTGCGGACAATGGACAAAACTTGAATTAACAATATTTTGAAGTAACATGATGGCCATTTTCTTGAAAATACCTTTATAGAAATTGTCAACCCCTTTGCAGCCCTACATAAAATAGTTAAACTTGTCATTGATCAAGTGACATTGTAAATGTCAAGTGAATATCAGCTGGATTAAATAACTTCAGTTGTACTGAAACTTACCAGTAAATGGATGTTTTATTTAAATTCTAAACAGTATATACAATTTTTCCACGACAGGATGCTGTGTGCACCCTCAATACCTTACAAACCAATTCCAGTGCACTTGAGCAGGTGCGACGGGAGCGGGGGAATCCTCAGCTCCAGCTCCAGGCCATGAGGGGCTTCCTGGAGCGGACTGGACTGGAGGTGAGTAAATGACGATCCCTTTGCTACCTGGCACACCCAGCACACTGGCAATTTATCAAGTGGTTTTTATTTGTCAATTCAATCATATACGGTTGTACACAATTAAATGAAACATTCCTCTAGGACCATGGTGCCACATAAACAACTTACACAACAAACAATACATGAGACAGGTATTTCACAAGGTTCCTACATAAAGTGCTTGCGCAAACCGGGCAATAGGCACAGTGAGAGACAGTGCAGCGCCGACCAGTTCACAGGTAAAATAAACAAGTAGTGTGTTGAGGTAGCAGTTATTAGGTAGCACTAAGGATACTGTGGATGTAATCATGCATACTGTGGCATAGTGCATTAGAATGTGAAAGGAATTGCAAGGTAAGTCTGTGTCAATGCCTTTGTTTATATCTTTTGAGTATGAGATAAATTAAACCTCTCACTAAAGTATGGTGGCACTAAAGCTGGGCAAAAAATTAAATGAAGTAATTTTATTAATTAATTTCAAATCTATGGTTTAGGACGATGTTAAACTTGGGTAGCCTGGTACGGAACCTCCACTGCTTCCCTGAGCTTGAGTAGGTATAAAGGATAACTGGGCATTCACATATCCAGCGATGCGTTATGTGGATTCCACACTGCAACAACTTGCTGTACGCACTTCAACGTGGGTGTAGGGGTCTTTTAATCTTTGGTTGTTTACTTCTTAGTAATTTTTATTGTTAAAATGTAATTGAATAATTCCCTTGTCTTTTTGTATTTTGTTTGTAAGAAAAAATAATCAATGTAAAAATGTAATGTCGCCCAACTTGGGTGGCACATTGTAAATATTCCTAGCCTTATCCTCAAACCTATTGAAAAATCAGTTTACTCAAATAGCATACTCATTCTGCATTGTCTTTTATAGATTATAATATAGTTTTAAACTAAATTAAGTAAAAAAACTTTTTTTGGGGTTCAAAGGTAGAGGATCTTGACCATCTGAATATAATTCATGTCACTGGAACCAAGGGCAAGGTGAGCCTTTGTTTGTGTGCATTACTCTAAATATTAATTGTACATGCAACTGTGCTGTGTGTGTTTGTGCATATAACCACTGGTCTTATATCATCAGGGGTCAACGTGCGCTTTCACAGAGAAGATATTGAGAGGCTACGGCTTTCGGACTGGATTTTATAGGCATGTCTAAATCAGTATCAAATAACAATGACTCATACAATGTGTAGTTGTAGTCGTTTGCCATTGCAATGCCATTTTCCTTTTCCCCAGAGAGTTTCTATCTTGAAAGACATAGAAAGAGAAAAATATATTTTAAAAAGATTCTGGTTAAAGAGTGTATGCGTCTCCCTGTAGTTCCCCACATTTAGTGCAAGTAAGGGAGAGGATAAGAATTAATGGACAACCCATCAGCAAAGAACTCTTCACCAAATACTTCTGGCAGGTTTATGGGCGATTGGATGAAACAAAGGTAGGCCTGGTAAAATGTCCCAGTGGTACACACTTTTTAAATGTTATTATAAGACATTCCCCAGTGATGCATAGAGAAATTAATTTGAGTTTCAAAACCATAGGAATAGCAAAAAGAAAAGATGAATGAGTTCAATGTTGAAAAGCGACCTTTAGTTACATAGGACGCACAGCATAGTATCATTAGCCAAGCAACTTTTGTAAACATTACAAACTATGTCTCAGTTCATGTACCATTATCAGTGGATTTAATTTAAACAACTTAGCTATTTCAAAGGATAGCTGAATCCCACAGCCACAAACTTAAGTTTAGTGAGATAATGTGGGACTTCTCGTTCCATAATGACCAGTGCATGCACATCATGTGACTGCACCCTTTGTCCAATGTAATAATTAGCTGCAGCTAGTAGTGCCCTGTACTTCTACCCCTCACAGGATGGTAACGGGCAGACAATGCCTGCCTATTTTCGCTTCCTCACCATCCTGGCCTTTCACATCTTCCTGCAGGAGAAGGTAGGTCATGTTCATGTATCATCCTTACTATTGGATGCAAAATGGTTAGCCCCTAGTTGGCCCTTAGTTGTATTTAGGCAGTAAGAACTTGAAGGGAATAGGAAAGTGTCCCACCCTTGACTTCCAACTCTATACACTTGGTTGGTTTGTTTTCCTGGCACTCTACTCATCCTCATAATGTAGTCTAAAGTCATCTTTAAGCTCTCCACATAGTATTCTTCTAAACCTTATTTTCTCTTCTGGATTCCTTAATTTGAAATTGCACAGTTTAATCAGGTGTGCAGGTTCCTTGTCCAAACTTCTATCCAAGTACCTAACCCCATCCCAACCGGAATTTATAAAAAAGCTTTTTGTATGAACATGTAAAATGGAGATTAAGGTAACACCTTGACGTGTTCCCAAAACGCATTACATTTTACAAAAGCAAATATGAGACAGATTTCAGCTTGTGACTGCACAATAGTTGCTAGTTATGACAGTTCAACTGTGCCGTTCATTCGGAAATTGAATATATTTGACCAATGCCACCACATGGCTCAAAAGTACTGCCTGCATTGTAGCTTTTCAATGTTGGTCTAATTATAACACAATATAGTACAATGCTTTGATTGATAGTTAATTTACTGCTAGTATATTAACACCAACTCGTTGAATTTACTGCTAGTAAATTAACACCAACTCGTTGAGCCATCCTTGCAAACCCTAGTTCCAGTAAGCCTGTCAGGCAAAGTATGTTTGGTTTTAAACTCAAAAACAGTGACAACCTCATGGTCACCTTACAAGTGCAAAGAAGATTGTTTCCAGGTGAATATTTTGCCATGAACTGTGGATTAGTAAATTGATAATTTTCCTCTTTGTCTAGGTGGATTTAGCTTTGCTTGAAGTTGGGATTGGTGGAGCCTATGACTGCACAAACATAATCAGGTAAAATGCCAAAATGGCTGTGCGACGTGACCAAAATCTCATATCCTGATAAAGGTCCTTTCATATCCCAATAACGATGACATACATATCATGTATGTGATATGTAATATGTAAAAATGACTAAATATAAATCATGATATGGCACATTTTTTGTAAATTCAATGAATAAATAGTTAACATAAAGTGACCACATGGAGAGGCCTATTTCTTTGTAGGCCTACTTGAATAAACAACACACAAAGTTGCAGGACTCAAGTCCCTCACATTCGCCGCAAGACTCACTCATTTCAGCCATTCCCCACGCTCTCATGCAACACCATATATTTATCCATACACCTGAGATGCTGCTAAAACTATTTAAAAGTAATTTATCTTATATTTAAGACAACATGTTAGACTACAGCTAACTTAATAGCAACAGGGATTTAAGTGAAGTTGCTGTAACATGGTTCCAAATATAGCCTGACCTGTGAAGAATCTGTAACTGTGAGGTCCATGTGCTCCTAATTTGTACCCCCTTCAAATATATTAAACAGCTGTTCTGAGATTGAATGTAGGGAAGGTTACTCTGGAAGTTAACTGTTACATTGCTAATGTAGAACTTACTTACTCTATGTTGAGCAGTGGCAGCATGGACTGTGGCAAAACAGTAGTCGATCAGAATATAAACTGATGAAATTTGCTAAACAATATTAACATTTGCACAATAGAAAATGCAGCACGTCAAGAAAGTCTTATAAATGAGTGTTGTCTGTCATATTTTTTGTTGTTGTCCTTAACTGGAATTATTGTATTCCTAGTGATATCTAGAGAGGGTGAGAAAGAGAATACTAACTGACCCCCCCCCCCACACACACACACACACAGGAGACCATGGGTGTGTGGCATCTCATCTTTGGGTATCGATCATACCCAGATCTTGGGGGATACCATTGAGAAGATTGCCTGGCAGAAAGGGGGCATCTTCAAGGTGATTGCGATGTTAGAAAGATAACTTACTCCGAGAATTCATCATTCTGTTTTTGTGTGTATTTTGTGGTTCTTTACATTTATTTCTTTCACCCTTTTTGACCATTTGATTTGTGTGACTTCCATGTTCTCCTGTAACTGCATACAAAGCAATAATAAATAATATCCAACAGTACTGATATCACATAGCAGAAAAAGTTACAATCATCAAACTACAGAAACGTGTCATTAATCAAATGGTTCTCTGGACGTCCCCCCAGCCAGGGGTTCCAGCCTTCACTGTGAAGCAACCTGAAGGGCCTATGACCGTTTTAAAAGAGCGTGCTGTGGAGATTGGGGTGAGAGACTTCTCATTAAATTGACAAAGCACAAAATACAGTTAAACAGAGAATGTAAAAATGTATGTATTCAGCCCTTGAAATGCCATGGAAATTAAATGTTGATGAGAAGTTAAATATTGCCTTCTCACCTTGGTCAACCTCTCTTAAGGCAGTAATAAACTTCATGCTAAGGACTTGAGCTTTCAATGTTCCTCTTGTCACATTCAAATGTTATTTTTGTCTAACCTGCCTCCTAATGGATATAGCTTTTAAGTAGTGGAGTATATGAGTAATGAAAGCAGACATACTTGTACAAAACTGAAGTACATAGAGGCCTTTATACCCTCTGGGTTGGAGGCTTGCTCCATGTTGAGGCTGTATTTGAAGCTCACTGAATGAATATGTAGAAAATATAAATTTCTGGTGTTCAAGTCATATGAATCAAATTTTGTTGGAGCCTTCGATTTATGCAGATTGTGAAAACATTGCTAAAACATATTTATCTGGTTAGCCTGATCTAACAAACATATTTATAATGTCATTAATCAATCCCAATGAAGGGGAAATCAATCAGATCAACAGCGATACTAGAAACATAGAATTGCAAACATCTGTATGTCCTTACTCTGGGTCTTGTCCATCCTCTCTTTGGTGTGTTTCCCAGTGTCCGCTGTCGATGTGCCCAGAACTGAACGAGTACAGAGCAGAGGCCACCCTGCATCTGGGCCTGGCTGGGCAGCATCAGTACTCCAATGCCTCCCTGGCCCTGCAGCTCAGCCACACCTGGCTACAGAGACGCTGCTTGCCCGGTGTGTGTGCGTGTGTGTGCATGTGGCTGTGTCAGATTCAAAAAGTGTACACCTGCTTTCTTTAGTGTTTTGGTATTTTTGTGTTCATTTTGCATGTTTTTTGAGTTACTTCCTTCATCTTTTCAAATCCTAGTTGTAGTCTGATTATGACCAACATTGTGTAGTAATTAAGTCATATAGTAATCATTCAATCTTTATTCACAACCTAACTGTTTGTCCACCCACAGAAGATGGCCTCCCATCCCTAACAAGTGAAACCACAACTGTTCCGTTGGCGTCAGCCTTCCAATTAAGCCCAATCATGGCAAAAGGTGAGTCATGCTGAATAACTCTTAAACCCTCTTTTGTAACAAACCCATACGTGAACAAAAGGTGAACTCCAGTATCCGAATGTTGATGTGTGATGTGTCAATAAATTGTTTGTGTGTTAGTGGTCAAACTCCTTCCTACCACTCACACGTTTAACGGTGGTGGTATGAATACAGATACTAAGCTGTTACGCCCTGCAGCAGAAAGTAGTGTAAGATTCAGCTTTGAACGTACTTTCAAACTAATATTATAACGGGCCAGAAACTTAAATCACTTGTTTATTGATTTGACTGCTTGCATGTTTATGCAATGCTCATTGCATTGTCATAGAGCACCTCTATAGTCATAGAGAATAATTAGACTAGCTCTTTGTAAATAACATGTTATTCTTGCTATGAAATTACTATTGTCTGGCCAAGTCAACATTTGCAATGGTAGGCAGTCAATCACTGGCCACAATAAGCAATACATGAAGTGTGGTCTAATGAAATTACATTGTGATCCCAACAAAGCAAATCAGTTATTGTAATTGGTGTAGGTACTACAGGATGGTGGTTTCTTTTGGCTCATTAAAACACTTTCTTGCCCTCCCTTCATCGCTCCACTTCTCTGGTCCACAGGACTAGCAGACACAGAGTGGCCTGGCCGCACACAGACTCTGGAGCACGGCCCTGTCACCTACTTCCTGGATGGAGCCCACACCATGCGCAGCATGCAGGCATGCGTCCACTGGTTCAACCATGCTGCCGCTCAGCATGAGAAGAGGGCAGGGTGAGCATGGAGATTTGGAAATGTTTTTAGCAAAATGTCATGTTTATACGAATACATAACTGTAGCAGATGTCATTACTCTGTAGTTAAGTTTGCAGTATTCCGATTGCAGTATCAATTTCTATCATGGGCACTGAAATGATGCAAACTATTAGTTCAAATCCAATACACTGACCTGACCTTGTACTCCCATGCCTTGTTACCCGCACAGTGGACCTGTGGTCCGAGTGCTTCTTTTCAACGCTACGGGAGAGAGAGACTGTGCAGCCATGCTGAAACTGTTGGTGGTGAGTGAACAATGTGTACCAATACTTGTGGTTCTTGTGGTTCGCTTGAATTAGGTCACCCTGTGTAAACCAAAAAGGGCACACTACAAATCAAACAAACTTCAAATAGTTTCAAGGAGAGCCAAATGAATAGATTGGAGTGATCTCTTTCCAAATACAGCACATTTTCAATGTACTTAAGACAGATTTGGTTAGGTTGCAGCTGTAATCTTTTTGCACAGCAACGAATATGTAGTTGTGGTTGACCTATGCAGACCAGCTCCACAAAATATCCATATTGAACTCATCTTTTTGCAAACAAGTGTTCCTTTCCCCCCCCTATAGCCTTGTCATTTTGACTTGGCTGTGTTCTGCCCCAACATCACTGAAGCCACAGCATCATGTAATGCAGGTAAGGCTACCATTGTCTACAATTGGGTGCATATGGAGGCTTTCTTTAAAGATGTGCTGTGATCATTTTTAAGTAAATTTTACATTGCACTATGAACTGGTACAAATGGAACAAAATAAATGCTGTTGACCATACATAAAAACATTTTCTCATGGTATATGTTGGAGAGCTGAGAGATGTAACTACTACTAGACCATCATTTTTGATGCCATGTTCTCAGCATGGTGGGGATTTGTCCCTCTCTCACACTCAGACCTTTACTCCCCCAGACCAACAGAACTTTAATGTATCTGTGGAGAACATGCTGACCCGCTGCCTGGACAACCAACAGAGCTGGCGTCTGCATACCGGCGAGGAGGAGGGGCTGAAGGCTGCGGGGCTCATCCATGACCATCTCCCCCTGATGGCCAAACACAAGAGCGACACCCTTGTTTTCCCCTGCATCCTTAGCGCCCTCCAGTGGATCTGCCAGGGAAAGGACTCTGTCCTGGCAGACCCGGCCAAAATAGCCGTACCAGTCAAGGACAGCATCACAGCGAAAGCATCCCCCTTAAGAGAGGCCACTGGGATTCATGTCCTTGTCACAGGCAGCCTCCATCTTGTAGGAGGGGTGCTGAAACACCTTGACCCTTCTTTTGCTGTGTAAAACAGAATTTGAGGTTAAAGTTTGTGGATTGTGTACAAGTAGTTGGATATAAGTAGTAGCATACCTCTGGGCTTGTTCTATGTGAAAAAGCAGAATATATGCCTATAAAGGTAAAATGTTTAGATGGGGTGTATGGTAGGGGTTAGTAGCATCATTGGTGGTTTAATGTGGTTAAAATATCTAATTTTAATAGACATGGCAGTTAAGTTTTCAGAGATGTCGAATATAGTCTTGTTTAATATGAATACATGACCTGGCATGTACAACTTGATGCCAAATGTATTAGCCAGAAACACACAGCTGCCTTTTGTGTATTGCAAAAATTAAGCCTCTACTTGAAGCCAAAAACTGTTAACACTGACTCTTGAAGGATATTCATAACCTCATTAAGTGGCATGATCATAAATTGCACAAGTTGTACTTTAAAAGCTTTAGCGTTTATTATAAAACTTTTCACAAGCACGGCATCATTCAAATGTGTATCAATTGTAGATAAAGGCTTAAAAATAGCTCTGTTAGTAAAATACTTAACAGTTTTACTGATCTGATAAGAAAATAATTAACATTTATTTTAATTTAAGTGCTTTGTCTAAGACACGGCTGTACATACTTACTTGTGCTGTAAGAAGGCATAGTTACTATTTATGTTTAACATGACTTATTCACACTTGGCATTAGTATGAATACCATGTTAAAATGACAGTTTAAGAATGGGACGTGAGCTTCATGTATTGTAACACAAAGTTGTTGTTGCTTTAGAAATGTCACTGCGTCAATAGATTTGTCAGTTAGAAACAAATCAAGAATTGTTCGTAGCTAGTCATCTTGTATACTGTCTTAATATATATATTTTTTGTATGTTTGTGCAATAAATATACAATTTATATTTACCATGTGTTGAAGAATGTTGTGTTTAAAGTCATTCACATATATGGTAACATGTAATAGTATGCTCACATCATAAGACATGCATCGTGTGGATGTGAATGAATGTTGGTGGTGATCGGAGGGGCCGTGTCGTTGTCTTGCACAATGTCCAATATTTTGGTAAATAAATTGGGCCAATTGACGCGCATGCGCGTTTCACGTGCAGTCTGCGCATTTGCGCAGTTCAACGAGCATCATCATGGCGCCGTTGATGTCCAACGTGTTGCTAATGTCATACAAAAGGTTAGGAAAGCTTGTGTCGGTGATTTCCAGGAACCATTCTTCACTTACAAGTATGTTTGCTACACAATATACGTTCAACTAGACGCATGATTATCATAAAGACAAGACATGCCATTCTGAACTGCTAACTCGTAGCCAGTACGCTACGTCACAGGCTATACCATTGCCTTAGCGTTATCATTCATCACACTTCCTG
Source organism: Hypomesus transpacificus (assembly GCF_021917145.1). Lineage (NCBI taxonomy): Eukaryota > Metazoa > Chordata > Actinopteri > Osmeriformes > Osmeridae > Hypomesus > Hypomesus transpacificus. Next base: position 7,010,967 of record NC_061081.1, on the reverse strand, counting down.
TAGCTTTATAAACACCTTTATCATCAGGGATCTAATATGAGACATGAAGTTGTAATGGAAAATGTTGGCTGATTCTTTTTATTTAACACATGTATTTATTCCTCCAGCTGAATTAATTGAGAACATGGATAAGAAAGCAACGTGGGACCGGTTTTACACTGAAAACCGCGGCAGAACACCAAACTTTAAAAACTTTGAGTGGTTTTTTGGTTTTGGCACAGTTCAGGACTTTATCTTGCCCTTGCTGCATTCGAAACCTGACTCTAATACTATTTTCCAAGTATTGGATTTGGGCTGCGGAACCTCTGCCTTAGGTCTTGATATATACAAGAACTCCTTCTCTGCAGTGCAAGTTACCTGCGCAGATATTTCCCCAGTAGCTGTGCGCTTTATGCAAGAACAAATTAGAACCAAAGCAGCAGAACCTCGTAATCCTGATTCAAGACTGGAATTCTTAGAACTGGATTGTACAGAACTCCACCAACACTATGGCTCTGAAAGCCTAGACCTAATAATTGATAAGGGTACAACGGATGCCTTGTTGAGATCCAGGGAAGGGAGAGGCAAAGCTGATCAGGTTCTTCAGCAGTCTCTGCGAGTATTACGAAGTTCTGGGTTATATCTGCAGTTTTCGGACGAGGACCCTGATGCCAGGCTACTTTGGTTGGAAACGGTGGGCCAGGACCTTGGGGGGATGACTGCAGATGTATGCGTGCAAGAGGTAGGCGATCTGAGGGGAATTTGTTACTTCTGCTACCAAATCAGACCACGACATGCTGCATAGTAGCCTAGTTGGTACTACTGTGCTGAATTGGACTGTTCACATCCTGAGATCAGGAGGTGGAGAACACTTGTTTGCGATTGCTTTGTGAATGGATTTAATTAAATATCATACAACTATGCCTCTTTCCTAGTGATTTAGTAAATGGGTGTAGCCTTAACCAGGAATGTCTCGTAGGTATATATATATATATATATATTAGTGTGTGAAATCTGTGCAACAATATTGTCACTGTGATCAGAACTTACTGTTTATTCATACATTCCCTTTTTATAGTGACAATGATTGAGTGCAATTTAAGTTTGATCAGGGGTGCAGCCTGGAAAACGCCAGTGTAAAGCTGGACTAAAATAGTATTGAGAGATTACAAATTTCAGTCAACTTTACACATGACACAGAAACTATTCCAGTGTTGCTTGGAAATAGAAGCTTAAAGGTAGAATATAGTAACATATCCCAGTGTTTGATTACATGTCTTGAAAAATGCCTATTGCAGGTCATCCCTTTTAACTCCTATAAAAGTTACATTTTGTTCCTTCATAAAACTTTCATAGCAAATTAAAACATATATGATTGTGATCTAATTAATATTAGCACAGGTTTAAGTATAAAGAACAAATAAAAGACTGTTGAACTTGTTGTTGCTACTCAAAAAACAGGCTGTAGAAGTCAGCAGGTTCTCCTTTGTTGTCTGGCACTGCATCCTGACAGAACTCAGGAGGGAAGAAATCTTGAGGGTCCTCAATTCCAAGGAGAATGTTGAAGAAACTGGAAATGAACAGAGAATACAGATCAGACATCTATGGATATTTACCTTTAATATACTATTAGCTAATGGAATGATCAGATATACCACACATACACAAGGAATATAATAAAACCTTTTAAGTACCAAATGTGTTGTAGCCTTTTGCTAAATAAATGCAGACTAACCTTGTCAATATCCATCCAGTTCGTTCTGTGTGAAATAAAGTGCTGACTGGCAAACATCCGAATTCCGTTACAGTGCTCACATATTTCCCTGTAGACAAAAGCATCACATGATCAACAATAGTACAGATGTGAGAAGAGGAAGGGACACCAAAGAACACAAAACGAACTCTCATTTGTTCTTACCCCGTTTCATTTCTCCATACCAGCTATTGACCAGAAGACCCTCTCCTGGACCAGAGGAGCCACCCAAGATGACTTGCCCCAGCAGAGTTGCATTTTTAGGAACTTCCATAGGATGAAAGTCTGCCCTTAATTTCTCCTTCTTACACGTGCGGTTATGATGGTTGATCTTATAGATGACACCCTGATAAAACATTTCTTTAAAGGGGTGGCAATGCTTATCATTGTATTTTTCCCCCCACACATAATTGGCCTTAGACTTAGCAGAGAAACATCAGATGTTTTGGGAAGATTTGTTGATTACCTCTCTGAAGAGCAGCAGCGCATCAATCCAGAATGTCTGGTTCTGGTAAGATCCAATTTCTCTGAAGCGGATTCGCTGCCCAAATGCATCATAGGTATATTTGGCACTGGCCATCAGATCATGATGAGCAATCTGTAATTATAAACCAATATTTGAACAACAGGTGTAGGACGAATTCTGAATACAATTTTGAATTCTTGTGAAATTAAATTATTTAAACACAAATACAGGAGGATGGGTTAGTTGGTAACTGATCTGGAGTTTAGTCGAAATGGAGTCAAATTAGTCTGATTTTGTATTGTACCATGTATAGAGATCTTTAGTATATTGTGTATCCTACACTTTTTGCAGGGTACAATGTTGCAATGATATGCCACTAAAGGGGTCGATACAGGGTATGCTTGGCAAAATCCCCTTAAAGGAAACTCACCACAGAGAGGCTACCTGTCAGAAGAGGTGGAGATTCTAGGGCAGGAAGTTAAGAATGATTTTACTGACACAATTTGCATTAAATATGTTCTTTGACCCAAGTAAAATGCCATTATATTGCATTTAAAACGGAACAAAATTAAGCATTGACCATAAAGTAGGTAATAGGTCATCTTTTTTATAGAAAGCAGATATTCCCAATGCTAGGTGTCTCTATCACATACTCTGTTAACTTGGTTACTTACTGCAGGGGTGAGGTATCTGAGCCAGGCAGCCCAGAACCAGAGACGCGAACAGAACAATCGTTTTCATGCTGCTTTCCAACGTTTCTTGTACACACAAAACACACTAATGGAGGAATGCTTAGTCACTTCCTTATAAACAGTTCGTAACAGATACTCCAGCTCCAGTACAGGGATCCAGGATTGTATTGTAGCCACAGCAGACATTAAACCTCTGCCCTATTTTATAATGGTGTATTGCGTCACAGAGCTTCGCTTCCCCATCACTACCTGCAGTACTCCATATCGAATGTACTCTATTCTTGGTGTGTGCAACAAATCACGAGACAGTTGTTTGGATTTTTAGAGAAGGAGGTTTGTAAAACCTGTACTGGATCATAGGAGTATGCATAGGACTGCGTGTTGATAGCAACACCTGTGACAGTCATATGATTTGGAGGCGGGCGAGATCTGAACCACATAACTATTAACAATGCAACATTACACAATGTTATGTTAGTCCTACTCACTGAACTAGTTGTTTGAACTGTGTGGCCTGTAAGTAAGTAGAAAGTGGGTTTGGTTTGAATATTATGTGCTACTTGAATATATATTCAAAACATGACGCATAAATCATACTGTAGGCTGGGAGACATTCCGCCACCTCTTGCTGAAGACTTTAGTTGCTGGGTGCTTGTCACACCGATTGTGCAACGTCCATTATAGTGATATAGGGATAAGAGTCAAGATGTGGGCAGATTGGTTGTTCTTATAGAATATAGATGATATTTGGGTTGGGTAGGCTATAAAAGTGCATATTATCTATTCTCTTAGAAACCTTTATTCTGTAACATGATTGGCTTATAACTGATTTTATGTTAGTAAATGTAATGTAATGTATAGTCAAATAAACACATTTCCGTTGGTCGAACAGTACTGGCCCCTTGTACAGTTCAAACACATATACAATTCAGGTGAATGGACATTTGTTTAGGCTACTATTTAATGGCACTCATTGAAATATAAAGTTGATGTTTTGTAGATCAAAAAGATTAAGGTTTTAAAGAGAATGCATTTTGAGCTAAGGTCCTCCTTGTACGTTTGATTATAGTTTAACACAGGGGTGTCAAACTCATTTCGCATCGTGGGCCACATACGGCCTAGGGAGATGTCAAGTGGGCCGGACCATTAAAATTATACCATACTCTGCTATAAATAACCAAAATATCATGTCTTTCTTCTGTGTTATCTAGTTTAATTGATATAAAGACCATATCGTATAAAGTCCGTCCAACCGCTTTAACAAGTAATGATCTCTTCGGTGGTGCAGTTGGTTAAAGCGTTGTACGGTTACATATTGTTAATGCGAATCTGGGATCCCAAGTTCGCGCCCCAGTCCAGTGAATCTCGTACGATATTCTTTAACTTTTACTGTGAGAAAATGACATAATTCTAAAGGCCTACGGATGTATCACAACATTTTAATGTGTGAGCACTAATATCAGATCAAAATGAACACATGTAGCCTTAATTAAATATTGAATAACGTAGGGTAGTCTACCGTCGGAGACAACCACTACGCCTCATTCAGCCAGTTTAAACGGCTGCTAGATGACGCTGTTCATTTTCAAAGCGCCGATAGTTCGGCTCTTTGGGCCGGCACAATCCGGAAGAAACCACCAAAGCTTCACAAGGCATCGTTCGCCCATCCCTAGTAGAGACCAAGGTATTAATTGATACCGTCTGCTGTTTTCAGTCTGTCTCAGTGATGCGGCTTGTCTTCTACTCTGATGGAAAGAGTGCGCCCCTTAGCGGATAATCCATGAATTACAGCGATTTAAAAATATTAATTCCATGTCTTTTATGCATTTTTTCCACTTTCAAATTATCCTGCGGGCCTGATCGAACCTCCTTGGGGGCCGGTTCCGGCCCGCGGGCCGTATGTTTGACACCCCTGGTTTAACAGGTTGGACGACATTTCATAACAAAGTAGGCTACTGCAGGCCTAAAGGGAAATTTAACTAGCTTACATATTTGACTGTCAGCTAAACATCTAAATAGGATTTTCACAATAGCTTATTGTTTTTATGTCTCCACTAGAGAGAAATATTTTGAAAAAGAGTGAAACTGTTGAATACAATATCAGCTACTGAAAAAAACAATGACAGGCCTACAACCCTCTAAGGCTTCCGTAGCTTATGGCTTCCGTAGAAAAACGCTTTTTTATTGAAGCGTCAAACACACACAAACAAGGATGCAGCGAGACAAAAGTGGAAACGCCGGTGCGGCTGAAAAGTATGACCAATATTCATTTATCACACAATGTATGCACTGTTGCGTAATATTATATACTTCATAAAATACTGTATTTATGTCTGCCTCAAATGTGCAGATCCGTGAAAATGATATCATGTTAACGAAACTAAATTATCATCCACAGGCCCGACCGGGAGGCCGCCATCATGTCCAAATATTACGATGGCGTTGAATTCCCTTTCTGTGACGAGTTTTCCAAATATGAGAAGCTTGCTAAAATTGGCCAAGGAACTTTTGGGTAAAATTGTCTTATTGCATGCTGTTAATGCCAGGGAATACCCCTTGATAGCAACGTTAAAGCTCAAGTACACTTAAACGAGGAAGTAGATTCCCACATTTGCTTCTTCAGAAGTTGGTAGCTTGTTAGCTAATCTTCCTAGCTTGGCCTGTATTGATGTTATTTAGTAAGATTGGTTGGGTAACTGTACCTCGTCGCATTCTAATTGAGGCAGGTATGTGTCACTCGTGTTGCTAGCTTAGCGACCCATTATTTGACATTTATACGGATCAATAAACATTATTTTTCCAGTGAAGTGTTCAAAGCCAAGCACAGACAAACTGGAAAGAAGGTAGCACTGAAGAAAGTTCTAATGGAGAACGAGAAAGAAGGGGTAAGAAATAGGCTTTTGTGTTCGTTCGTGCTCAAGTCATGTCAAAATAGTTGGCTACTTTACGTTTACCCTGTCCATACGTTTACTCCATCTCTGTAATGACATTTGTTTGTAAAAGTCAGACACATGCATTGCCCTTTTAATTTGCTGTTCATTGTTTCATCGCCATTGTTTCACATTTGTTCACAGTTTCCCATCACAGCACTGAGAGAAATAAAGATTCTGCAGCTATTGAAACATGAGAATGTTGTGAATCTGATAGAGATCTGCCGTACCAAAGGTGGGTGTCATTGTTGGTGCTGTTGTTACAGATGTGCAGATGACGTTTGTCGTTTTGACCTTTTGACAACTTTTATTGACAGCTTGTCTGTTAATGACCTATCTGGTTGTGCATGGCCATCAAGTGAGGACAGTCACTTACATGACATGTCAAAGTATTAGTTTGTGTAACAATGTGTGTAATTTGACTTGGTGATCATATGTGCACAAGTTTATACAATGTATGTGACACTGAAAGTGGGAAAAGTTAAATTATGTTAAAGCCTCATCTCTCCTTCTGTTTGCAGCTACACAGTTCAACCGCTACAAAGGCAGTATATACCTTGTCTTTGACTTCTGTGAGCACGACTTGGCGGGACTTTTGAGCAATGCCAATGTGAAGTTCACATTGGCTGAAATAAAGAAGGTGATGCAGATGCTGCTCAATGGGCTTTACTACATCCACAGGAACAAGGTAAACATATAAGATGTTGTCCACTTACATTGATTTGTACTAGCTGGATCAATGAGCTTGCAAATGGCAGTCGGTAACATATATAATACATTCTGAAATGAGAAACACGAATATGCTTCGTCTTACAATCTTTTAGATATGAATACTTTCTGAGTGCAATGTGTATATATAGGTGTGTGTATATATAGGTATATATCTTTTCTTCTCAACATTTACAGATCCTTCACAGAGACATGAAGGCAGCAAATGTGCTGATCACCAGAGACGGTGTTCTAAAGCTGGCAGACTTTGGCCTGGCACGAGCCTTCAGCCTGGCCAAGAACAGCCAGGGCAACCGCTACACTAACCGTGTGGTCACACTCTGGTACAGACCTCCAGAGCTGCTCTTGGGTAAGAAAGGCAGTCAGATGTACACACACAGAAATAATATTTGATGACGCATGATTAGTTTAATAGAAAGTTTGCTTAGGGGGTAATTTCTGTAAAGGGTGGACATTCTAGCAATAAGAGCCTGTGCCTAATTAGAAAGTCTGACTTTTGGTAGGCGAGCGAGACTACGGTCCCCCCATTGACCTGTGGGGAGCAGGATGCATCATGGCAGAGATGTGGACACGGAGCCCCATCATGCAGGGCAACACAGAACAGCACCAGCTCACGCTCATCAGTCAGCTGTGTGGCTCCATCACAGCAGAGGTGAGAACGCATGGACACAATTATGCACCATGTACACAAACATACACCAACTGTCTTGTCATACAGTCCCTAACCAGATCCATATTCCCACTCTTCCCACTCAGGTATGGCCAGGCGTGGACAAGAAATATGAGCTGTATCAGAAAATGGAGCTCCCCAAAGGCCAGAAGAGGAAAGTTAAAGACAGACTCAAAGCCTATGTGAAGGATCCCTATGCCCTGGACCTCATTGACAAACTGCTGGTGCTAGACCCTTCCCAGCGAACAGACAGTGACGATGCTCTCAACCACGACTTCTTCTGGTCAGACCCCATGCCCTCTGATCTTAAGAACATGCTCTCCACACACAACACCTCCATGTTTGAATACCTGGCCCCACCCAGACGGAGAGGTCACATGCCCCAGCAGCCAGCCAATCAAAATAGGAACCCTGCCACCACCAGCCAAACAGAGTTTGACAGGGTGTTTTGAATAAGATGGGGATTTAAAGTTGACTTGGGTCCCTTTTTAAATTACTTCCTGTCGAGAAAATATTCCCTTGCTCTCTATCAGAAATCTGAAAGGTTAAACTGGACTACTCCTTACTTTGGCATCCACAATGCGAGGTAGAGCCTTCAGTCCGAAAACCAACTACTGCTTCAAGGACCTGAGGTTGGAGAAGGGTATGCTCCAGTCTCTGGTGTGAAGAAATTCTTAGAGCTGATGTATCCACTTTAGTTTGGTACTACATCCTATGGCCTGGAAGGTTTACACAGTTCTAATGACCCATCTGGAGACAGTGATTGCCATCCATGAATGATAGTTTCCTCTTGTTTTTGTTTCTTTTTTTACAGTTTATAATTTAACAATTTAGCATAATCATGAAACTGCACCAAGTATATGCCGTGTATGCCATATGATAGTTACACTAAATAAACTCAGATGCACACTCCCTCAGTATATAGTCACATTTTGTTATCACTTGTTTTGGGGCCTTTATTGAGGCAATACAGGTTTGAATGAAAAATTATAAATGTGTGCTTAGTATAGCTAAGTCAAATCTAATTTTTGTCCAATTACCGTTGGTCCCTTGGGAAAAAGAGGGCTATGTATTCCAGCTGTAATTCCTAAACCCTCCCTTTCATATTAGATGTGCATACCTTCAAAATGAAGGTAAGCCTATATTCATTATTCAACTGTAACTTCAATATGTTTGAGAAACAGCCAAAATAACAAAACGTGTCAGTTTCCAAATATATATGGACATGTCACTGGACATGAGTTTTACCCTGGTCTGACAATAGGTGGTGCTACAATACACTTACCAAAGTTACCAAACTCTAAAATATAAAAACTCCCAATCTAGATGAATCATGTTTATTTGGGGGTTATGATCAGTACTTGAATATCTAATTTGGTAAAAACTGGCCACACACCATCACCAGACCAATTAGCAAATGTGAATGGATTCTGGAACCTCTGAATGGATTCTGGAACCTTGATCTGACCTGTACATTTTTTACTTCCAAGCTACGTTATCAACGGGTCTTTATAGATTATTACAGAAGTTACTTAATGGCTTGAATGTCACATCATCTTAATATAAGATACCTATCTCAATGAAAAGTATTGTTCCAATTATGCTTACCAGTAATGATAAACATTTGTTTTAAATTTAAGGATAAACTAAATAAAGTATCAGTATACAAGATGTCTGAAATACTACCGCACCTGCTTTATAATTTGCCCTTCAAGATAAATAGCATAGAATCTGCTTCAAGCAACCTGAGCTGTCTTACCTTTGACCATTATCTGATGCTGTTTGCTGTTGATTAATGTATCTAATAATGTATCTATGAAATAGCCGGAGAACATGTCTGTCCTTGTCATGACCACATGTTCCTGCTGGGAACAACAGGGACATCTTGTCCTGTTGCACTATGGCTGTTCTTCTTGTACGTTTATGAAAACACTAGTTTAACACTAACCAAGGTACAAACCAAACACAACAATCATTGGATTATTACAAACAAAAGGGTTGCATTTCAGACACCCATCTTTCATATATTTAGTCGCACTGTGGCATTGTCAGTTCATGTACTATTGTCTCTCTACATAATATCTAAACTGCGGATCCTTTAACAACCCTCATTGAGAGGTGGCTAATTAGATGCCAATGAATGGCTTAATGGCCCCTGTGATTAAATCAGCGTTATCCACTCACCTGTGGGGTAACTGGCCTGTCATACAATCTCTAGGTAGATTGGGGACAATATGCCTTGAGCTCTTATATAGGGAAAAACGGAGGTGTGGACTTCCAAGGGTCATAACAAGGCACAATCTATCTGCAAATGGTTAGTAATTCTTGAGTACTGTGATATTAAATAAAGATTCCTGTATGCTTACTGTGACAATTGGAATAGGATTATGAAGCAGATAAGTAGGCTCCACTTCTAAACCACATACACTTTTGTTTGTTTACATTACTCTCTTAAAGTAAGGAGCAAAGGAAAGTTTCCTTATCTCATTGTTCTCAGATTCTTAGCCATTAACTTTCAAAAAAGCTTTAGAAAGGTCAAAAAGACTTTAAAGCTTGTAGACATCCCGAAGCAGCATTGCAGACCTGAGCTGGCTGACTCCCACCATTGCCAGCAGAGGTTTAGCAGACCTTAAGTGGCCTCCAGTCCTAATACAGTACACCCTTCTGAACCTTTCCACTTTGCAGCAAGTAGACACATCTGCTGTGGTGATTGATATGAACAGCATGTAAAACCTTTAAAGGAAATGTTTGTGAACTATGTATTTTTTGGCTGATAACCCTATATAATAGAGCTTTAGAGTTGTTTGTGTGTGCGTGTGTGTAAAATCCTGGTGGTTAATAAAAGTGACACATAGTTTTGGTTTGAATCTCAGCCTAAAAAAGCACAGTGGACTATTTCCTCTGAGTTATTTCGTTTTCACACGAGCCTGTGATATCTATTCCTGATTAAAGAAGGACGAGTCAGGCAAATGCTTGACAAACACACTTCCCTATGCATGTCAGCATGCGTCATATCTTGTTTCGGTACATTTTGCATTCATGGAATTGAAAACAGTGAGACAATTTTAGAAAAAGAGCTGTGTAGCTCCAAATTAGGATTCCCCACAGAACACTGTGTCATTGTTCTGACAGAGAGGTTTGTAATTCAACTGATATGCCACATGCCTGTGTCATTGTGTCTTTTATTGAACCTGATAATCACCTACTTTAATTATGCATGATGTGCCATTAAGAAAACATCTCTATTTTGAAAGAAGTTTTGCTAAAACAAAAATTGCTAAAATGACTTGGAATAAGTTTATTCCAAGAAGTTTCACCTATGGTGAAGTAGAGTCCCCTTACCTGACCCATACATTCATAACTCAACAGGGAGTGGCCAGTAATCATTCATTTTGTCCCCTGAAAAGATATATCAATTAAGTTGTGTCCAATCTATGTCAACACCCCACTCCGTTTTCAGTAACAGATGCTGCCATTTAGAAGTGTATTGGTCATATAGAGGTGTGGGGGCTACTCCAATTTGTAGACTATTTAGTGTGTGTTATAGAGGGGGAAGGAGGGATTTTGACTCATCCCCTACAGTTTAGGGAGGCTTGATGTAAGGAAATTAATTGATGTCTGTCTGTTGGACAATGTATCTGTCACACATACATGTATAGAAATAAATATGTTCACACCAGATTAAGTCCGAAACATACATAACTCTGAGGCCTATTTACTGTAGCACTACTGCATACTCACTTGACACAAAAAGTCTCATGCTGTGCCAACGACGTGGTGTGACGACAGTCGGCTGGTGGTACAATGGGTGTGGGTGAGCCCTGGGACCCAGCAGCATGGTGGAGCCATTACTGCTCGCTAGGCTTGGTGCCGTACAGCTCAGGGATAAGCTCCACACACACTCACAAAGAAGCCATCAGGCAGCTGAGGATGCTAATGAGACAGCTGCTAAAACCTGGACTGGACTCTACTAATACTGCTTAGAGGATCAAGTGATGAATCCTGAAAGCAATACAATATTTATGATGTGTAATCATTTGATTCAATGATGTTTCACTCATTTTGGAGCTTGATACATGCTACATTCATCACAAAAGTACAATATCATAATTCCATTGTTATTTCTAAGACTGGAACTGACATAAGCATTTAAAACTAATGTTGAGGTGACATTATCTCAACTTTCTGTATGTGTTGCTTCAATGAAACAAGTGAACTCTGCTATTATCCCCCTAGTTCATATGGAATCACCAGAAAATGTTCTGTTCCTTTCCTCCTGAAACAAGGAGGTTTATAATTATCAAGAAAAAGAAAAAATGTGCATCTTCATGTATTTGAAGTACAAACCCCCAGAATTGGATTGAATGTTACTCTTAAATATAGACTGCATTTCAATATCTTTGTGAATAATCATCTTTAATGAAGATGACCCTCAACCAGGATTTCATCTGAAAATGTCACATCTTTAGCAACTCAACTGACCCAATCCTTAACTGATATTGAATTAGGGTATTTGTTGAATTCCTAATTTCACAATCCAATCTATATATATTCCAAATATGTCCCTACAATTTCACCTACATACCAAACACATTTCTCAAAATCATCAATGTTAAGTAGAATGAGCTGTAAAAGACACAAGGTTAGTGAAAGGGATGAGAATCCTCCTTCCCTCCCTCTAACCCTTCTATGACTCCATGTTTTCCTGTTGTCTCCCTCCACTCTGGTCCAGGCTCTGTCCAGGCTAATGTGGCTCTCATAAGTTACAAAGCACTGACTGCTTGTAGTATGTCAACTGCACCACACAGGGGATACACACAAGGTGCTTGCTAAACTGCAGGATGCCAAGACGGGTACTTTTTATATGATTTTTACCTTTCTTGTATTTCCCTCTATGTTCTTGGAGGACTTCAGGTCACCTGCTTAATGATGGAGTTTGGAAGAGTTCATTTAAATCTCAAGACGGTTTTGCTCACCATGATGATGTTCAAGTGGGGTAAGGATATTTACAAATGTAGTAGATTCTTGTTTCTAAACTAATATTATGTTGGAGTAATTTCTGAATGTGATTGAGGACTGTGGATAACAATGGCCATAAGCTGCCAGACAAGAACAAATGCAACCGCTTGCTAGTTTGTAGCCTGTTTGTTGGCAGCTTGTAATCCCTTTTCTGAGAAAACAACAAGTTAATTGGACTGAATTAGTAAATGAAAAGAAGTGAACACCGTGTACCAGTGTACGTACCAACTTCAAACAATTAGGAGGCATTTAAATAATCCTGCACACTTTAAAAGAGAATAGGCCAACGCAAAGTTGTGCTTAGTCTGCATGACAGGAGGTCAGAAATGAGTTTCAGACCAAGAATATTGATGACATTTATTTAATTCAAATGCCTCGTAAAAAAAACAAAATTGGGCATAGTCTAAATTGTGCAAATTGGATCTCTTAGTCCAACACTGTTTGACAAACTTTTAATTTGCTCAGATGTAACTCTCACATAATAGTTTTACCTCTTCAGAAATCATTTCCCAGCGACGCCAGAGTTAACTCTTTACAACAAGTGGTCCTCAACACCACGACTATGTCCCCACCACTACACACCCCACCCACAACCCCCATTTGAAAGAGTCTCAAACAGAAGAGCTGGGGGTGGGTGTCCATTGTTGCACATAACCATGACAACGCTGCCCGGACTGCGCCCGGCATTATTGGACAGGGCTCTGAAAAAAAGATTAACATTCAAGATGAATATCTTGAAAACAACATTATTGCTTTGCCGATATGGGACCATGTCAGATGACTATTTGCTAATTAAAGAAGAGTTGTTTAAAGCTGAAGATAAAAGCACTCAAAGTAAAACCATTGTTTGGGAAGTCCAGATTTTTGTGGTCATCCTATTGATTTTGACCATTGCAAGGACACACTTTATATTTAATAATTTTAGTGGAGAAAAGCCGTGAGCAACATTTGAAGCCTTATCCCTGTCAGAGACTGCTCTGTCACAGTTAACTAGCCTGTATTGGAGCCTGATGTCCATGTTCCAATATGCATGTTGTACATGCATAGTTACACAGGCATGAAAAACTGAATTCAGTAATGAAAACCCTCCACCGACAGCCTTTGAATCAAAATGGGTCACACAATTCACAAGGAAAGCCCAAATGATTGATTGGAAATGTAGTCTATCAAAAGAGCCCATTGAGTAGAGTTAATTACCAAAGTACTGAGTTGGTGGTTGGCATCTCGTTAGCTTGGTAGCCTCCTAGCCTCCTCGCCTCCTCGTTGGACTCAGACTGTGAGACCCCCTGGTATCTGATTAGGAATGGTCACTTGCACACAGACAAATAATTATCTCTCCTTCCATTAGGTAAGGCATTTTCCCATCACATGGGTTTACAAGGGAAGACAGAGATAAAGTGTTACCAGAACAAACATTCTAACATCTAATATCTCAGCTTCATCACACATAAACAATGCCATTCGGTCACCTAGCGCCTCCAGATCTTTAACTGTGTGTGTGTGTGTGTGCATAAGAAGGCATATGGGGGTGGTGGTTAGATTGCCAATTGTGGTCCAGAGCCAGAAAAAGAGAGTAATCAGAAAAAACCCGATTTGGCCTTTATAACCCATCTGAGTCACCCATTGACCTGTCCTCCCCCGAGGTGACCTCACAGAGAGGAGCAAACAGAAAAGGAGAGAGAAGAGATAGGTCCTGTCAGATGTCATTGGTGGTTTCTCCTGCCTTCTCTCTCTGGGTCTTGACAGTGTTATCAGATAATAAGGAGAGTGGCAAGCAGTGTCTGAGCTCCTTCAACAAGGTGAAGGCATAGGCCCTCTGTGACCAGGAGGGTAGTCAGAGATGTTGGGCAAAGACATTAGCCGTTTTCTATTTGTGAAAAGATATGGAAAAAATGTAGATGACTGAATCTGGAAGACTTGTCATCTTCGTTGTCCACCCCACCCCCAGACATGATGCATGCTTCAGAAATCCTCTATCACGCAGACACATTAGAACTATTTTCTTATTTTTTTTAAACGTTGTGTTTGTCGTTTGTGATACTCCTAAACTTACACCAGGGACAATATGTATCACAAGTAAATGGGTAGGCCAACCCCAGCCTCGATCTCAAGAAATTTAAACTAGAATAGAAAGATTGAGCCGTCTGGCCAAACAACTTCTCAACAGCACGAGTGCAAAGTGTAACATTGTTTTGTAATTTTGCGTTAGATACTCAATATGATTAGTTAGGCACCTGATGAGATATGAAGCAAAATACAAAAAGAACAGTAAATGCCTATGCCTACATTCAACCTCAATCAAAACGGATCTATAAAGATCTGTGCCCATTGCTCATATAAGTTATGGTTTGCCCTTCAAACCAATAAAAACAAGGGAAAATATTTATTTAAGAAGGAAATTAAAAGTTTGGCTGAGTGGTGTGTATGAAAATCTACTTTCATTGTGTTTTGTATATAGCGCTAATTTATTTCCCTCTCTTACTGAAAACTCTCTTAGTAAACTCAGGACATAAAGAGGGTGAAAAAATAAGGGTCTGTGTTGCATGTACTTAAGTCTTCATTTGTTTGTTTATTCCTGCACTGTACTTTTATGTCCAAGAAACATTTCCCTTGGGAAAATTGAAGCAATCTTGAATATTTTCTTATTTCCAGAAGTTCCCGAAAAGCTCAATTTGGGATGCATAGTGGTGTGTGTGTGTGTGTGGAGAGGAGGGAGGGGGGGGGGGGGGTAGAGCAGGGACGTGTCAAGAAGCAAGGTTAGAACCTCTGCAGTCTGTCAGAGTTGTTGAGTGGAGATAAAACAGGTGTGGAAGATAGCTGTCTATTCTGGCTGCTCTGTAAGAGCTTGTGTGTGTGTGCATGTGTGTGTATGTGTGTGTGTAAGAATTGCATTGTGCGTTTGCAAGAATGAATCAGAGTGTATAAGTTGTATTTGGTCTGAGAAGTCTGAGATCAGCCATGAAAGTCACTACAGCAAGTAAACAGGTCTTCAGTTGCACATCAGGGCAAAAACCAAGCAATCAAGTAATATTATCTATTCAGTCCTTCGAGATAGAATTGTGTTGAGAAATTGATCTGAACAAAGCTATAAAAATGCTGAAGCAATGAAAGTTGACAGCACCACAGTGGGCTCAATCCATATGAACCTGAAGAGATGTGAAACCATCAAGGCTCGTAGAGCTGTCAGTCTGGCCAAAATCAGTAACTGGGTTAGATGGGCCCACCTGAACAAGAATATGTACATGGGCCTACTTTTGTATGATTGTGTAACTGCTGACCAGTAGTCCTCTATGTTGGTAGCATTGCTAAGAGCTTAGAGGAGCAAAGCGATTGGGCCAAAGAGATTAGAGTAGAGAAAGGCTGTCGAGGTCAGATAGGCACTGGAAAGAAAGGACAGGGAGAGAAAAGAGATGGAGGATAGCCCATTAGTTGTATGAGGATTTAGCTAAATACCTGACTTTCTTTGGAGGTTTGTAAGTGACATGCGTTTTTGAGGATTCAAAAAAGGATACAGATAGGGTGTTCATTGCAGTGTTGTTTTTAAGCTGTGACCAAGAAAATATATTTAAGTTTCTTATAAATTCCAAGTTCACAACAGATTGTTGTGGCTATTAGAAAGTCATGAACACTTTTTTCAGGAAAATGAAATCAGCAAAGAAAACCTATATGAACCTCCGGACCATGACCAAAGTGCCTGTAAATGAATGTGAATGAACTAAACATTGGGAAAAATCCTGTGCTGGCACATTAAATGTCTTCCCACTTCTTTTTTTTGTCTACAGTACCGGTACCTTCCTTTCACATGCCAAATGACCATACCTTAAGCACCAAGTCTTAGTCCACACCCCCCCTAATGTTTGTAGGGGTAGGTGTGGGTTAGTAGGTGGTTAAAGCCATTCAGTAATCCACTGTATTGAGTGGCTTGTGGTGTGGACTTCCAAGAGGCAGGGAACCAATCAGACCAGAATTGAAAGCAACGACAAGCCTTCTTCTGACCTTCAGTAATGTTTCTCCATGACTGGGCCATGTCAGGGTAGTGAGGTAAAGCAGCTTGACTTGCATCTACCTCACATGCTCTAAAGTAGATGTCCTGAACAATAAATCCGTATCTAAAATAAGATTATGTTGTTTACGATCAGTATTTTACCCACAACAGCCAAGTCTTTAGTTAAGTTTGTGTACAGATGGTCACTTGGAAGTCGACCAGGAGACTCAACACACTTTACAAACTTTAGTTAAGCATAAGATATTGAAGAATGACGATCTATCCCAACATCCTTTATTCTGACAAGAGGTGGTAGAGGAGGGGAGGTCTGGGGAGGTTGTCAGCTCTCCCTAAACCCCACCACATAACTTACCATTACCAAAGAATTACCATGGAAACACCACTCTGCTGGACACAGGGAGGTTAGGGGGCGTGTGTGTGTTTAGGGAGGGAGGGTTCAGTCATGTGTTCATGACTGTATTTCCCAGACTTAGGGGCAGGGTAAAAGAAACAGAGAAAGAATAATTGCTTTGGTAGCTTTCTGGTATCTGACGGTTTCAGGCAGCAGGTTTGTACATTTCTAATTAGTCATCTTTGTCTGGACGTTTAAGACAACTGGGTGAATCAAAACCCAACAGTCACACAGCATCTTCAGGAAGCTCCCTGGAGCTTCTCTTTGAGTCAACTTTGAGGTCTGTTTCTGGACCACAACTGTGTGCATGGATGGCGTTTGCGACAAACACTCTAAGCTTGCTGAGCCAGGTGCTCTGGTTCAGATCAAGCTATAAGCTACTTCTGTTGTGATAGATTGTTAGCTAGCTTACAATCTGCTCAGGGATTTCTCTTGCCCTGGAGGTTACACTTTGATGAAATGGTTTGTGACCAGTTCTCACCTTGAGACTCTGTTCCCTAAAATAGCGCTTGGATCTTTTGGAATCGAGTCCAGTACAGTAAGGGTGGGTTTTGTCCGTCGCATAAAGTTACTTTTTATCTCTGGCTCCATTTGGGCTTCATTGAGATCCAAAGCTTACCACACAATGGTACTATGGTTGACTGCTGCCAATCTTGCTAGTCACCTCACTGGTAATATGTTTGTCAGGGGTGTTAACAGCTTATGTCCAAGGCCATCTGTCAGACAAAGCTATAAAAGGAGCGGCCATACACAAACTACATGCAGGAGTTCCAAGCACTGTTGTAGGATGAGGCTACGTGACATACTGGCCGTCCATCTCCAAGACATGACAACCTGCAGAACTTCTCTGACTTTGCCCTGCGTTTTGCACAGCAAACATCATCTGTTTCCTCACATTCACGCGTGTCTCTCTCTCTCTCTCTCTCTCTCTCTCTCTCTCTCTCTCTCTCTCTCTCTCTCTCTCTCTCTCTCTCTCTCTCTCTCTCTCTCTCTCTCTCTCTCTAACCCTACACACCTCCCTTCCTCGTCTGCCCTCCCCTACTCCCCTTCATCGTTAATATCTTCTGGTTGAATGAGAATCTGGGAGCACAACACTGATCAAAGTGGGATGTGAGTCTAGAGGGGGATGGGGGGTGAATGGGGAGAGGGGGTACTGGAGTTGGCCGGATCTGTGGAATGTGGACTGATTCCACAAATGGCTTAGTCCTTTGGTTAATAGGGGGGGATAAAGAGTGGACAGAAACCCTCAACCGTGTTTTCCCTTTTCTAGGGTTTGATTCCATTCATTCTTATCCACAGACAGAGCCTCAACTGTCTAACAGTTTCCTATGATAATACATGAATGTTCAATCATTAATGTCAAATTTAATTTTAATTGGAATGTGTGCAACCATGCTGCCAATAAATTAGTCTATGTTCATTCACCAGGATTTGAGGAACAAATGGAAGTCCTTGACCACATTTCTACAGGAAAAATGCAACCAATAAGGTGTTGACTGGGAAAACTGTGGTATTGGCTCAGGTTCAGCAATGGCTAGTGACCGACAGAATGAGCTTGGCCCTGCTTGTAAAGTTGTCTGCCACATGAACCTTATCTGTCAAATTTTCAATCAATTAACATCACATAACTGCTCACACAAAGGGATTTTTTTTTTGCTTTTTTGCACAAGCATAATACTGACTTCAAAACTTTGCTTTAGATAGTTGTCTATCAATTAGTCGTTGCTCAATGGTCCTAGGGGTATTTGTTGGTTTGTTTGTTTGTTTGTTTTACGTAATATACAGTGACTAAAAGAGGGATGAATAGAGAAAGAAAGAAAGAAAGAAAGAGAGAGTTTGTAGGAAGTTAATCATGCACTCAACATCCCTATCAAATTTGGAATCGAACTTGTGTCAGTGTAGCCAAATCTGTCAATTTGGGTTGTATGTAATACACATACCAGGATTAGTACAGGGATATAACTTTTGTCATGGTTTACTTATTTTGAACAGGTACATTTGGACATGGTTAAAAGTAGTGCACCAGCCACTGTCTGCTCAACCGTAGCTCAAAGTTCATCTTTATGTGGAGGTGCCCCATGTAGATGGTTTTATAGATCCTCAACTTATCACAACCCTATTATGTTCTTGTCCACAGGAATATTTTGTTCGGCCAGTTCTGAGAAGTGCCTGTCGGGGCCTTGCCAGAACGGTGCCGCCTGTGTGGACACCATGGATGATTACGCCTGCCTCTGCAACCAGGAGGGGGTCCGCTACATGGGCAAGGACTGTGATGAACTCTATGACTCTTGTTTGTTTGCGTCTTGCGTCAACTGTACCAGCACTCCAGGCACCACGGAACATCTCTGTATCTGCCCGGACGGATTCACCGGAGAGAACTGCACAGAAGAAATCGATGAATGCCACAGCGACCCTTGCTTTGAGCCCCATTCTGAATGCATTGACCAGCTGAACAACTACTTCTGTCGCTGTCCCTCCGGGTACGGGGGAGAAGACTGCCAGACGCACGTCACAGACTGCGTGGACAAACCATGCCAGAATAACGGATTATGTAAACTGTTACCTGAAGGCTACGAGTGCGAGTGTGCACCTGGTTACGAAGGGGAGCACTGCGAAGAGGATGTCGATGAGTGTATGTCCCACCCGTGTCAAAATGGGGCCATCTGTATGGACGGAGACGCAGAGTACCACTGTTTCTGCGTGCCTGGTTTCCAGGGTTACAACTGTGAGATTGACATCAACGAGTGTGCTTCGCACCCTTGTGAGAACAACGGAACCTGTATTAACGAGAAGGACCGATACGAGTGCGAGTGCCTCGTAGGGTTTACAGGTAAGCCGAAGATATGAAGACTTCCTGATATGGCTGTCCTCCCAGCGTTTCTGTTCCGGACATATTGGTTCTACAATGTCTGTTTCTTCATCAGATGGAACGCGTCGGGTATTTTAAGTGCATACGAATACATGCTGATTGATAGAGGCATCTAATCTTCAGCTCGACCTGTCAGATAAGAAAGGAAAACAGCCCACCATTCCTCCTTTTCTCACACTCTCTTCTTTTCTTAGCAGGCCTGGTCTTTGTCTGGGAAACGACATTGTTATCTCCAGTTGGGGTGGGGAAGGTCACTTATAATGCATTCCTTTGTCAGTCTGATTGTGCCAATGGGGATTCCCCAGTAAAATGGGAAGACTGAGTCCATCATAGATTAAGGAAAGAGATAGTGAATGATTTTTGTGACAGTCTTGAATGTTTTTTATCTCGATATCCATGAAGTATAATATAGTGAGGATTAGCTACAATACATAGTACACAACATCACATTCTAGCCACTTCCTCTCAGAGGTACTTTAACCACCATCCACCTCCAGGCCTGGTCCTTTCTAAATTCCTCTCATTCATCCTCTCCTTCTTTCCCCACTCCAGAGGTGAACTGTGAAGTGGAAATAAATGAATGTGAGTCGGATCCCTGCCAAAATGAAGCCACCTGCCATGACCTCATTGGCCTGTATACCTGCGAGTGTCAGCAAGGGTTTGAGGGCATTGACTGTGAGATTGACATTGACGAGTGTGCCAGCGAACCTTGCCAAAATGGAGCAGTCTGCAATGACATGGTAGACAGGTACTGACTTAAAGCTTCTGTAATTGTCTCGTCTTACTCAAGCGAACTTGTGTCCTTGTATGACTTAAGAACCTGCCACTGCAGGTTTGATAGCTAGTATAATCCCATAGCAAAATGATACTAAATATGAGCAGATGCATATCAGTGACCTACTGTAGAGACAACATACAGCTGGGTCTGTAATATAATTAATTTGGGTTAGATCTATGATGAACCCTGCTGATTGATTGACAATATGTGTATACAAAGTATTCCATTCTGTACTATATCCTGTCTATGTAACATTTATATGTTTTGCATTTGGTATTGTATATTGACGGTCCACCCTTTCCTACAGCTACGAGTGTGACTGTAGTGACACAGGGTTTGTTGGGGACCACTGTGAGGAGGACATCCTTGAGTGTGCTTCAGACCCTTGTCAGCACGGTGGCACCTGTTTGGAGGGAGTGAATGAGTACACCTGTCTCTGTTGGCCAGGTACAGTAATCCATTGTACCTCTCACTCAACCTCAAAATAAAACAGAAAACAAATACAATTGTGCAGAAGCAGCAGCTGCTTCCGAACTACATATTTCTGTTGAGCTTAATCTGTGGAATGTTTTCAGCTCAAAGGAACCGCTCAGCTAGTTTACACTGTCATGTCTGATAGGTTACATGGGGGAAAACTGTGAGATCGACATTGACGAATGTGCGGAGGTGCCATGTGAGAACGAAGGGGAGTGTTTCGAGCGTTCTGACCCCTCTCACTGGGAAACAGACTGGGAGTTCAACTTTGCAGAGGCTTCGGGCTACATATGCCAGTGTCAGCCAGGCTTTGCAGGTGAATTTCAAAAGAATTTTGAGGAAAACATAATGACTTCCAATCTTGGAACAGTGCCCTCTGTAGTCATAATAAGGTTGATATGACTTACTACTTACACACTTACTAATCAATAAGTTATGTGGACTGTTTCTTAACTTCCTCTCAGGGGAAAATTGTACTGTGAACATTGATGAGTGTGAGTCTGATCCGTGCCAGAATGGAGGCACTTGTGAGGACCAGGTCAACGAGTATACCTGCATGTGTGCAGACGGATTTACAGGTAAGTCCTTTCACTTAGCCTAAATATA
Source organism: Hypomesus transpacificus (assembly GCF_021917145.1). NCBI lineage: Eukaryota > Metazoa > Chordata > Actinopteri > Osmeriformes > Osmeridae > Hypomesus > Hypomesus transpacificus. The sequence goes on along the minus strand of NC_061081.1, from coordinate 6,989,605 downwards.
AAAGAATGCTTTTCCGGCTTCTAAAGACCTTCTAAAGACTTCTAAAGACAGGCACGCCTTTGGATCCCACATTGTAATCAACCTCTGTTACAGGCGAAATATGTGAAGTAAACATCGACGAGTGTGAAAGCCAGCCATGCCAGAACGGTGCTTGGTGCGAGGACGGCGTGGCAGACTTCACCTGTCACTGTCCCGAGGTGGAGCCGGATGTGCTCCCCTGGGGCGGTCACCATTGTGACGTCCAGCTCCTGGGCTGCATGGACCACGAATGCCAAAATGGCGCCACCTGCCTGCCCTGGTTTGAATACGGAGAACACACCCACACCTGTCTCTGCCCTCATGGCTTCTTCAATGACCTCTGCTCAACCCCAACCACGTTCTCCTTCTCCACTCCCGGATTTGTATTAATTGAAGTAGATGTGGAAGAGCGCAAACGAAGAGAGGCAAAGCACCACAAGCACCATGGATCAGGTGTCAGTCTACGCTTCCGGACAACCCTGCCTGACATGCTCCTCTTCTACAGAGGGGACATGGAGAACCATCTCCTGCTTGAGCTCGTAGGGGGAAGTCTTCACGCAAAGGCGTTCTCAGAGGAAGCCGAGCTGGAGGTCACGTTCCCCAGGTTGGCGAGTGACGGGGACTGGAGAGATGCCGAAGTGTGGTTGAGTGAGGAAGAGGGCTTACTATTGATTGTGAAGGGGCCAGGGTGCCACGCTGAAGGATGCACCGTAGAGGACGGTGGCCCTGAAGGCCCATACTTCCATCCCTCAGAGACTTTTAATCATGTGTATGTGGGTGGTGCTCCAAAGGAGTTTTTGGAGCTTACCGTGAGTGGTGCCGGGTTCATCGGATGTATGGAGGACCTTTTCATTGACTCCAAGCCTGTCCTGCCTCAGAACCTCCAGAACAACGATGCAAATGAGATGGACATCGGGTGTAGCAAGACAGAGTGGTGTGAGCAAGACCCCTGCAACAACCGGGGCCACTGTGTGGACCTGTGGACCAGCTCCCGCTGTGACTGCTACCGGCCACACCACGGCCACAGCTGCTCTGAGGGTAAGCAACTCTATCGACTAGGCTTGTTCATACTGCCAACATACATCATTCATTCTGCTTCCTTGCATGACAAGACCACATGATCTCAACCATAAACCATCCTGTTATACCTCTGACAGAGTTCCCTGCATGGACGTACAGCCACGAGGACACATCCAGCTACAGTGCCTACGACATCGTCGAGAGCCATGGTGCCAACTTCAGTGTCTCCTTCTTCCTACGTTCGCTCAAGCCTGACGGCCTCCTCTTCCAGCTGAGGAGGCCCAGTGAGGGTGGGGATGGCCTCATGGAGCCCTACTTCTCTGTCTATCTGGGGATGGGGAGAGTTCTCGTGAAGTCTCTGCCCGAGAGCTCTGCCTTGACAGCACCCACCTTCGTGACCACGGGTGACAAGCAGCTTCTGGAGGTGGAGGTCCATCACGGAAAAGTTTACTTCAGACACGAGGGGCTACGCTACAGTATAGGTGTGGTGCCTGAGGTGGAGGTGCTGAGTGGGGACCTGGCGTATGTAGGTGGTCTTCCTGGGGATGATGACTCGGTGGCCTGGGGGGGACACTTTAAAGGCTGCCTGCAGGATCTGCGTCTGGATGGGGTGCATCTTGATGTGGATGCGTGGAATACTTCGCTCAACAACTCAGAGGGACTGGTGTACTTACCAAGTGGGGCGGAAAACGTTGAGACCGGATGTATGAGCGATAACACCTGTGAGGTAGAACTATATTTAAATATATAACTATATGCCTATGGTCAACTACCTTAACTATTTGTAGTCATTCATCAGGGGCGAAACAGCCGTGTACTTGCTCAATGTTGCATTTTGTGTCAATTTTGTTTTTTTGTTCATTATTTTTGCTCTTTAGGTGGAACCATGTCACAATGGAGGCGAGTGCACCATCACCTGGAATGACTTTGCATGTTCGTGTCCTGAGAGTTTTACAGGACAGACTTGTGAGACACGCGTGTGGTGTGTGAGCGACCCCTGTATCATGGGGAGCCAGTGTGTGGACCTGACTGATGGATACGAGTGTAAGGAAAAACCATTTATTACTTTTAGCAGAATCAGTATTGAAAATGTTTACAAAAAAATTCTAATAATTTCCCAACACTCGTCTCGTTTTATAAAAAAATGATATATAATCCACCTGCCCAAATTAATTTAACACTGTCCTGATTGAAATAATAAATAATAACGAATCATCAAACCATTTTAGAGGAATAGCACTAAAGTACAACAATAATGAAAGCACCCAAATAAAAAGTCATTTTCTTATTTTTAACCTAAAGTATTTTTGAAAACCCTCAGGTGTGTCCAACGCCACATTTGAGAATAACCCAGTGCAGTACAGCGCTGATGGTTCCCTAGCAACCCCAGTGACCAGCGTGTACTTGGAGCTTCGTACACGCTCAGAGAACGCTGTTCTGCTCCGCGCTTCCCACGGGCCAGAGCTGCTGATGGTGGGTCTGGTGGACTCATCGGTTCAGGTGGAGATCCACAGCGGGAACAGCGTTGAAGCACTGATGTTCTCTGGGGTGCGAAGAGTGGCAGACGGTAATTGGCACAGAGTGCATGTCTCCATGGTGGAGCCTGAGAGTGAGGCATCCCATTGGGTGATTACAGTGGACGGGATCACAGATGCCAGCAGTACCCCAGAAGTCACTGAAGGTCTTCACTTCCTGAACAAGGACGAAGCCGTGGTGGTTCTGGCAGAGAGTTTCATTGGTTGCTTGGGTGTTGTTCGAGTGGGCGGGGTCTATCTCCCATTTTTGGACAACTTTGACCCTCCTCAGCTGACCCGCTTCCACAAAATTGGAGATGGGGAAATCCATATGGGCTGTACCAGTTCACCTGTATGCCTTTTGGACCTTTGCCAGAACGGAGCAACATGCAAGGATCTCTTTAATCTCGTTGGCTGCCTATGTGCACCGGGTTGGGAGGGCGAGCATTGTGAGGTAGACACGGATGAGTGTGTCTCCGGCCCTTGTGTTTATGGAGACTGTCAAGATTTGCTGGCGGGTTTTGAGTGTGAGTGCCATGCTGGGTATGAAGGATTGCATTGTGAGGAGAATGTGGATGACTGTAAGGAACACAAATGCCAAAACGGGGGGACTTGTGAGGACAAAGTGAACCACTACACCTGTAACTGCCTGGATGACTTCAGTGGTCCACTTTGCCAGTAAGTAATAAGTAAAGCTCACAGTTTCAGTTCACCATCCTTTTAAATTAAGTAATACTTAATATTAAACACCTGCAATTTATATAATTTGGTCAAAGGATTTTGGGTGATTTAAATATTTTTTAGTTAGAAATACCACAGACACCTTTTAGCCCTAATTTTCCATGTGTCAGCTATAAAGCTTTGTGTATATTTAATACATCATGTTCTTAATTTCCCTTCAGATGGCCCTACCCCCCTTTGCAATGCGATGATGTCCAATGTGACAATGATGGAATCTGTCATGATGGTTTGTGGGGTGCAAACTGCACCTGTATGCCAGGCTTCGAAGGGGACAGGTACGATTATTAACACCTACAAAATGTATTTCAGTTCGTCATCACCAATTTTCTCAAATACTTTCTGTGCCTGCAGAGCAGCATACCTAGAAAAAAGGGACAAGTAATCAAAAATGATCCATGACAGCTGATTTTCTATGATCAATAAGAAAGACCGTCATGTTTGTTATACTTAGGTGTGAGACAGAAGTGAACGAGTGTGACTCAAACCCTTGTCAGAACGGTGGCACCTGTCTGGATCGCATCAACAGGTTTCTTTGTATTTGCCCTACTGGCTTCAACAGTCCAACTTGTGATACAAATGTAAGTCGTCTCAACGCCTGCGTAGTCCTATGACGTGATTCCTTTTATGCCACAAATTCATTTCCAATTACTTGCATGATATTCCATCTAAACCCTAATGAATCACATTTACATAACCTCTAAAATACCCTGTCTTCTCTTATCTCCCCACAGAAACAAGCTCAAAAAGAGCGAGTGCCCTGGCTGGTAATTGCCATACCTCTAGTCTGTCTCTGCATTCTCCTGGTGGTCATCGGCCTGACCATCATGGTGATGACTGCCCGCAAGAAACGGCAATCTGAGGGTGCCTACAGCCCCAGTTCCCAAGAAGTTGCTGGGGCACGTCTGGAGATGGACAGCATGCTCAAGGTTCCTCCAGAGGAACGCCTGATCTGATCATTGCCGTTGGCGTATGTTGTCGGTTTACAGATGGATAATTATGCAAACTGATTGTAGAGCACCGCAGGCAGGTGCGCTAGACGTTGCTAGGATAACAGACTATATGGGTCTGGCTGAAAAGGAGGGTGAGAAAGCATGAAAAGGACTGCTGCCCTCTGCTGGTGTGGATATGTTATTGGCCCAGTGGTGCCATTTTGTTTCATCATTTTGTCTCATCTAATAAAATATAGGTTTGGTAAAGGTCAAAAGAAAGCAATGGTGTACAGAACAGGCAATGCATTTGCAGTGAAAGTGTGGGATAACAGATCTAACAGGTGGATCTTCCTACATGAGACAATGGGATAAAACACTGACACCCATAACCCCACATCAATGTCTAATTGGTTTGTTTTAATATCAGTTTCATTTAAATGCTTGCGTACAGGAAAGAAAGGTTGGACTCACAACCCATATGCCACTACACCTAAACTGCACTATCATGCAGGGTTAGGAGCATCATTCAGCCCTAAACTCAGTCTTCAGCACAATGTGATACAGGATATCATTGTAACAGCTGCAAACACTGTGTTCTTTGATGCAAAATGATTCCAGTGTGGTTGATATCTTGTGTTTTTCGAGACGTTTGGCAATGCACCATTTTCCTAAATGAGTTGAGTTTGTACAGATAGGATTATTTTAATGTGCAGATACTGTATAGTTTGTGTTTTTTTGGATGGTGAAATGTTTTTTTTATTTTAAGTTTAAATATAAACATCTCTGAAACACAGAAAGGGAGTTTGACCTGTATTTGGCATGACTTCCTATGTGGCATGCACACATTTGTTTACAAAGAGAGAATGAGACAATCTTGTATATGAGCAAACAGGATATAAATGAATTGGCGTACTAAACAGGGAGAACTAAGATCCACACACTGGTGCTATAGAGTTCAAACCTCTTACATTGTTTATCTGTTATTTCTTTTGTATTGGAATTAAGAAATCGAAAACACTTCAAACTATTCACTAAATGTATACAATGACCACATATTTCAAAGTATACATTTACTCTCCATACTGGTCATGCTATCAGTTTGGTCTGACACTGGAGGGACAGAATGTCATCACTAAATACTGTAAATGTTACCAAACAGAAACATATGACATATTACTTTGAGTGATAATCAGTTGAAATCAAATCATAATACAACTGTATAACATAATACCACTTTATCTTATTATTTTGTTTAAACTACTTAGGGAAAACTCAACATGTTTTAGTTTTGTCCCTAAATGTTGTACATGATTGTATTGTAGCACTACTATGATCAGTACAATGTCTGGATTTAGCTTACTGTTCACTGCTGCCATTCCACCCAATGTAAGCCTGGATATTTTACATAACTATTACCACTCCTACAGTGTTTAATTCACAAAGCAAAGGAATTCAACATATGCAAGAAAGCGTACAATCTACATTTAACAGTTATCAGAATATTCTTTCAATAAAAACATTTTGCTGGAAAACAGGAAAAAAAAAACAACACTAAAATGGACTCCTTTTGTAGATTAACTATACACAACCAGGGTTATTTGTCTGAGGGGATTTGCATGTCTATTTAACTTGAAATGATCATTGCTTTACCAGCCCATATGCCAATACTTGATGGTGATTAATAAAAGAAACACTATCAGTCAAAGACTGTTAGGGATTTGTAATTGTAGTGCTCTTTTATTGTGATACACTAACGAAAAGAAGAAACACACTGTATAATGTAACAAAAACAAATAAACAATTAAGTGCTCAACAGTTCAAAAATGATCAGATTTTGAAATGGTCAGAGTTGAAAAAAAGGGTATTGGACACATTTCTAAATAGTTCAATGACACACAAAGACTTCCAATACAGCTGATATGAATCCAACTATCTTGAAGTTTCTTGACATTAAGGCAACAACTGCAGTCTAACTGTTCAGTGATTAACTACATACTTTGCTACTGTAAGTGTGAATGAGTTTCTAAAAACGCTTTTCTCTCAATTAATCAAAATGAGTCTTCAATGGTGAACGTGGCCCAACAAAAAATGTTGCATTGCAGCAGTTAGGTGTAGCAAGGTAAATACCACAACTTTTTTTTTATAAAAGACAAATGAATTACTAACAGTAGGTATCATTGGGATAAATATGATTGTGTACTTATCTAATAACAATTTTATGCTGTTTAGTTGTATTTTTATGACACATTTTTATCATTAAAATGGATACACACTCATACAACTTTGGGATTAGGGCCAAAACATTTAGATTATAATACTTATAAAGCTTCCTTTAGTGCACACAATCATGTTTTGTGTGCTGGGAAGTACTTTAAGTGTAAGTTCTTCAGCTAGTAATGCTTCTTCATGATGATAATAGTGAGCTTGAAAATATGCTCTTTCTTGATCTCATTATGTTACTGTTGCTCAAGACACATGTTTAAAAGTCTTCCCTATTGCATTTATCTTAGGTATCTGACATTTAAGAACACCCAAATGACCTTGACAGCAATGTTTTCAGAAGGTCTAATGGCATGCACATAACTAGGTATCGCTGGTTAAGACATATCTTAACACCCGAAACAGGTCACAATTGTGTTCTCTGAAAACAACCTTTTAGATTTTTGTGTCATCTTTCATTACCTTTTCAACATTTAGCATTAGCATGTTGGAGTTCAGCTAAACCTTAGTCCCTATCCCGTGTGAGGTGGGATTAATAGCAGCCCTGGGGAAAAAAGTTTCACTTACATCACAGAAATGTTCAGTATGGTTGCGTCATGTCGGGTTCAGAGAGAAGCCCACTAGCCATGACTGTGAGTGCGCCAATAGTAGCACCCAATTCTCAGTACTGTATACATCTTTTTGTTTTTACATTTTTTGAACACTCAGTAGCAGCCCATTGAGCAAGCAGTCAGTAACTCAGGAGAACGTGGCTGTCCTCTGACACAGAAATAAAACACACTTAAATAAGGCAAAACAACTGACAAAGACAAGGAGGGAATACATGGGTTGAGTTTAAACATAACTTTACATGATTGCTGTTAAATTGGGTGGTTCTACCACATGGGAATATACAATCATGGGTTCCCCCTGTTGGACAAACACATTTTCACATATCCTTTTACAAGCCTAAATAAAATGTTCCCGCAAACCTTTGCAGTCAGAATCCTGTAAAATGGTTCCAACCTAGGTCTACACTCCACACCCAGTTTCATCATTGAGAATGAGGGGAATACACATTTTAATTAGGTGTGTTTTTTCAACTCAGAAGAGGTACTGCTCAGCATGATGATTTAAAGGACAATTATGCTATCCATTCAAATTGCCTGATAGCTAGCTAGATTCTCTACTTAGCGTTAGCATCACAGTAAAAGACACTGCTTTAGATTTCTGTTGCAGGACATTTGACCACTTGTCCTCCAGTGAAAGGAAGAGGGCATTTTTTAGGCCACCAATATTTCAACTAGAGTGCTAAGCGAACAGCTACATGAAGGCATTAACGACACATACAACTGACACAACGGGGCAGCAGCTGCGCTAGCATGTGTGCTAGTACTGTTAGCATAGGCGTATACTGACGGAGAGCGTATGGGGTCCAATTTATAAGCTGGAGGACGATAGAGATGGCACAAGCTCGAAGAAGAGAGTGAAAAAATAGTTAAATGGATAGAGACAGACAGAGAGCGGCCTGAACTCAAACACGGATCATACAGAGAGAAGGACATGTCCAAGTGATTGGGACAGGGACACCTCAGAGACCAGCTTCTCCATCAGTCACCTGACTTCAGTCTCACAGACTCTTGATCCTCATTGCTCAGCAGCAGGAGCTGGAGTAGGGGAGGAAAGCACTGCCCCCCTGGGTGGAAAGTCAGGGCAGAGGGAGGGGTTAATCAAAAGTCTCCCACCTCCTCCGTAGGTCCTCTGGCTTCTTTGTGGATGGCGTGACTGGCTTGGCAAGAATCAGCAGGTCCCCAAAGGGATCCGGAGTTTCGCGGGAGTCCACCTCAGCATTGGGGGGCTTTGGCAGTACCCTAGGGGCTGGGGTGGGGGCTGAGGGTAAGTCCAAGAGGCTGGAGAGGGTGTTGCTGCTGACGGATGAGGGGGGCAAAGGGCTGGCGGACTGGGGGAAAGCAGGCTGAAGTCTAGGGGGGAGGGTGGAGGTCCCTGCAGGGGAGGGCTGCCTGTAAAGCCCTTGAAGTGTTGACAGTGGGTTGGGGTGGGGGGACCTCTGAAAGTAGGCACCCCCTGGAGGTCCGTAGGGGCTACAGAAGGGGTTCCTGCCCATCGAGGAGGTGTAGTGTCTGTGCGTTGGGGGGTAGTGGAGCGACTGGGAAAAGGGGTTGAGGGACATTTGCGATTGGGGAGGGAAAGGTGGATGGGGGAAGGGCTGCGGTGACTGGACAAGATTTGACGAGGGATTGGGAAGAGCACCAGGGTCTCCTCCCCTTTCAGCAGCAGCAGCAGCAACAGAGGGTGTCCATGCTGTGCTGTTGAGAGGGTCCAGCAGACTAAGGAGGTCCAGATCCTCGTCATTGACCTTGGTTGGCTTCAGGAGATCACCCCCTGAAGACATCCCCAGGGCTTGGCGGAACTCCTGAGCCCCCACGGTGGTCCCCCCCTCCCCCTCCCCAGATGGTTTAGACCGAGGCTGGGGGACAGGAGGTGCCAGGACCTTACCTGGCTCGGGTGTCTTCCTCCCTTGGGGCCGGGGGATGGTGATGGACCCCTGGTTGGGGGTGGTAGAGGGGTCCATCTGCTCAGGGTACACGAGGCCGAGGCTCTCGTGGCTGGCGGGCTCCTGGAGATCCAAGGGGGGCACTGAGAGAGGTCTGTCCAGATGAGAAGAGGTCATCCCAGGTACGGCCATGTCATCCTGCCCCAAGCTCCACAGCTTGTTGTAGGGGTTGCTGTGTTTGAGTCCAGGGAGTGTGCGGGTCCGTTCATTGCCTTTAAGGTCCATGCGCTACAGAGAATGAATAAAAGGTGTACATTTTAATATACAGAAGTGTGACCTACTTTTAAACAATACGTGACCCTAAAACTGGTTTCACACAACAACACATCAGTGAATGATGATAGATATCTGATAAGGAGGTTATTCTGAAAAAGGCAGGCCGGAAGGAGTCACAAAAAAGGAAAGGAGTTTGACTTTGGTTTATTAGTCGAGCGCCCGGATCACTGAGGGTCATATAAACATTTGAATTATTAGTTGCAAACTGACTGTTTGTGAAAACTATTTAGCGCTCAATGTGACAGTCATGTACAGTATTCAGCTCTACTCTAATCTACTCAACAAACAAGCACCTTCCTACCCTCTCACCCAGCCTACCTGGTAGTTGAACTTTGCTTCCAGCTTCTCAGCTTCTTTGAATGTCCTCAGGTCCTCCAAGCTCTTGGCCAGGGACTGGCTCTCAGGCTCATCCTGGCAGCTGAAGATGTCTCCAAGCAGGTTGATATCTGTGAACTTCTCAGTTAAAGGACTGGGCGGCGCAGTCTGGGACTCAACTCCAATACCTGATTCTCCCCCTTCTGTTAATTGTGCCTCCTTCAAGGACCGGTAAGGCTGTGGCCTGGTGGGCAGATCATTGGGTTAGTTTTTAATGCACGCGTATAAACACAGACGCTAACAATAACAATATCAGAGGTTCTCCAGTGCAGAAGACTTCCTACAGTGCTTTTTTGCATGGATATCTTCACTAGGGGTTGAATCCCATTCATGTTCCGTGGCTTACACTACTGTACGTATACTTTTTGAGCAAAATGATGATCTGCTTCTGTAGTATGAACTGTAAGCATGAATTGTAAATATGTGTATACTATCAAGAAAAGTGGTCATAGGTCAGAACTACAAAGACGAGCCACTCTGAAATCAATCCAGCAGATACAAAAGAAAAAGTGACAGTCATGCATTAAGGGGGCTACAGTAATCAAGGAAAGGGAGACAGAGGAACCGCATTGGTCAGGTAAGGCTTGAGCATACTGTGGTGACCATTCGAAGGGGGCAGAGAAGAAAAAGTTCTCAGGAAAGCCGACAATGGAGTCGTCATCTGTCTGTAGCTCATCCCCAGAGGAGTCTTCTGACAGAAAGACTGTGTAGTGACGCGTAGGACGAACAGGACTGGGGGTATAACAAAGATGGAGGAAGAGAGAGGGGAGAGGAAGGGGAAGACAGGGGTAAAGAGAAAGAATGGGGATGAAGGAGGAATATAGAAATAGATGGAGATGTAGGAAGAGAAGAGATGGAAGAGTGAAATAGGGGAGGAAAGATGGAGAAAGAGGAGAGGAAGACAGTGGATGCCACACAAGAGTGAAAAGAGAAACAGGAAAAAGAGGTAAAGAGACAAATTCATAGAAGTTGAAGCTATATTACTTTCATTCCACAGGCATTACTCTTAGAACTGTACGTGTGAATAATAGATACATAGAAGGAAATGGACTCTGATCCACAATTTCACAATTTTTATGGGGTTGAAAGAGAGAGAACATTACTTGGATGAAAGTTAGTAGGCATAAGGCAAAAAAGATACAGACCAAAATGGTCAAAAGTTAACACAGGTAATGTATTAAGTCGTAACTCCCCTTCACTATAGACTTTACTCAGGCAAACATCCACTTCCAGTGGTGTATCCCGAACTTTTCCTAATCCTCCCTGTCTTTATTCATGAATCCTTAGCTGTTTTAAGAATATTAATTTGCCTGTATTACGTTTGTGTCCCATTGACCATTTCTTAACATTATTGATGATCACTTGATAATGAACTCATTTGTGAATCCATTCATTTAAGGGCCTGGACATCCCTGCAGTGTTATGTCTTCCTTCATAAACATTAGAAAATGTACAGAGTGAATGTAGATTGGAATATGCTGTCAGGTGTATGATGTATGTATGGAGGAGGTGTATGATGTATGTATGGAGGAGGTGTATGATGTATGTATGGAGGAGGTGTATGATGTATGTATGGAGGAGGTGTATGATGTATGTATGGAGGAGGTGTATGATGTATGTATGGAGGAGGTGTGTGATGTATGTATGGAGGATCTTACTGATCAGGGCTGTTCTCTGCACCCACGTTGCTGCGAGGCCTCTTCACTACCAAAGGCTTTGGAGGACGAATCTGCAAGGTAGCAAAGTGGAGACATTACAAGATCATCTTACTTGGCATATGCTGAAAAAGAGATGAAAGTATACAATATACACATGGAATACAATGAGTTATTTTCTTTTAACACAATTATATTGTGAACCAAATTTGGACGCCATATACATTTATAGGTTTATGATTTGAAAATATATTAAAAAGCCATTAAGCTAAATAGGTGCTGATTATTGTGATATATAGAACAGTGGACCCTACTCCTATGCATTAAATCAGTTTACTGTTTAATATAAAAAATACATTTATTGGGTATTCAGGTGATGGCAAGGATTCAAAATACCAGAACTGACTGCATTATACAGAAACTAGCAACATCCTGCTTACAGACATCTTTTAAGTGTTAGGTCTCTCAACTCTCTTTAAACACATTAAAAGACCTGAGAAAACCATTGTTGTTGATTCTTCTCATATTCCAGGGCCTCCTACTCACATGATTCCATAGACGCATAAGTTCTTCATTTATACTAACCCCACAGGCCTACAATGTCCTACACATCACATAATAAAGTCGAAAGCATTGATGAGGAAGATGCTG